>NW_028044474.1:0-9421 GCF_054177405.1 Leptonychotes weddellii
AAACAGTATACAGAACATGGAAAGATAAAATAACAGTTAATATGTACCAGAGAGAAAGAACATAAGGGGAGGGAATGATACATTCTGGCGGGGTGTCAGTTCCGGCGATGGAACTAAGGGTAATTGTACAAGGAGCTCTCCCTGCGGGGCTGTGGGCTCTGGGTGTGGCTCTGGGAGCCCTGCAGGAGCAGGAGTAGGGGCAGAGGTTAGGATAGGGGCAGGGGCAAGGGGAGGGACAGGGTCAGCCGTAGTGGCAGGTGCAGGATCCACGGCAGGAGCAGGGACAGGATCTGGGGCAGGGGCAGGAATGGGAGCTGGAACAGGGGCGGGGGAAGGGGCAGGGGCAGGTGTAAGAGCAGGGCCAGGGGCAAGGGGAGGGACGGGGTCAGCAGTAGTGGCAGGTGCAGGATCCAGGGCAGGACCTGGGTCAGGGGCAGGAACAGGAGCACGGGGCAGGGGGAGCAGCAGGACTGTAGCAGGTGAAGGAGCAGGGGCAGGACCACAAGCAGGGGCAGGGGCAGGGACAGAGGCTCTGGCAGGGGCAGGAACTGTAGCAGGAGCTGGGTCAGGGGCAGGAACAGGTGCCAGTTCTTCCTGGACAGCGTCAGGCTCTCCGTGGGCAGGTGCCAGGTCACCTGCTGGCCTCTGGTTTCCTCCTGAAGTCGCTGCAGGCACCAACCCTCGCTCCAGAGCTGCTGATGGAGTTGGAGCCAGCTCTCGCTCAGATGGTGGAGCAGCTGTGAGAGGAGAAAAGCTCACCCCTGTGCCTGCTCTCCGTGGGCCTTTGCAGAGACAAAGCCCAGCCCAGGGCCTCCCAGAGAAGCCACAGCCAGGAAGGAACCCTCACGGGGATGTCTCCCCGACTGCAGTCCACCTGCTGGGTGCTCTGCGCCCAGTAGTTGCTCCTGGCCCCACACCAGCCTCTGGGGGCTCCTCCCCGTGGGCCCAGCACCGACCCATCCCCACACACCACAAACACCCAGTCCCAGCCTTCTCACCCTCGGCCTCAGCCTCCGTGGGCTCCGGCTCCTGGACCACTGTCCAGTGACCAACCACCTGGGACAGTGGTCTGGGTGGTGTTGGAGGTCTTGCCAGGCAATCCCCAGCACCTGTTCCTGGGCACCCCTGTGGGGTCACCCCCTCTGGCGAGGAGATGGAGGGTGTGTCCACCAGTTGCCTCTCCATATCCTCCATTGACTTCTGCAAAGACAGGGATGAGTAGCCGGCCCCGAAGCATCACAGCCCTGCCCAGCCATCCTCACTGTCCTCCTGCCCAGTCCCCCTGCTGCTCCCAGATCAGACACAGACCTGTGCGTGCACAGCCCTGCACCCGGGATGCAGTGACCCATCCCTGCAGGGTTATCGGGATAAACCTTGGGCAGAAGGGGTAGCGCCCGCACACCCTGTCCCCCACAGCCAGCCTTGACCTTGAACATGACCTGCCCACTGGGTATCTGACCCCTCATCAGCCTGCTCGTGCTCGGGGTGGCCCCACCCTACATGACTTCTCTTTACACACACACACACACACACACACACACACGGAGGGCACCTGGGTTGCACAGGTCAGATCAGAGCGAGTGGGGCTGCATGGCCGGCTCTGGGCCTCCTGGTGTCACCTTTCTGTCCTTCCCGCCAAATGGCCAGAGGCGTTGGGGAGCCCTGACACGACATCCCCAGCTGGGGAAAGTGTTTGCAGGGTGCACTTTCTTCAGCCTGCAGCCTTCAGACTTTGGGATGCAACATGCAAACATGTTCTTCGTTGGAGGCTATCCAACGAAATGAGCTGGGCAGGGGGCTGTCTCTGGAATGTGGGTGCCTGGTTACTGGGGTGTCAAATTCTGTTGGGCTCTGTTGTCAGGGAAGTGAGGTCACCACTGCCTGGGGTCCCCTTACCCAACTTCCTCCTCACACAAGAGCCCCCGGGAGGGCCCCCCTTGAGTGGGGTCTGGTTTACTCCAGCCTCCAGGCCCCCACCTGGAGGACCCTCCTGCACAACCCTGACACCCATTACCACCATCCCCAGAGGACACAGGGCACAATACTGAAGTTGGGGGACGGCTCTGGGTCTTGTTACCACCACACCTCTGCCTGGGGAAACAGGGGACACCCTGCTGAACTCGGGGTGCTGCTCAAGGTCCATTGCCTGCACTCTGTGCCAGGGGACAGGGGGCACCCCACTGAAGTTGGGGACCGTGTGCGGTCATTACGTGCACTCTTCCCGGGGAACACGGGAAACCCTGAAATGTCTGCAACCCATCCCACAAAACCTGGGGTGAGCAGGCGCCCTGGAGTTCACGGATCTGGGGGATACAGCCAGTTGATGGACATCAGGCAGAAGAGACTTCCAAGGGAAAAAGAAAACTCAGTTCGCAAGACTGGCTCGCTCCCCGCAGTTTTGGAGGACTCCAACTCCCACCCAGGGCACACCCTACCCCCGGAACCCCCACCCCGGTGCACAGAGCGCACTCACCTACCCAGGACCCCCACCCAGAGTCTCTCGGAATTCCCCTTCTCCTGCCCCACCTCTGCATCCTGGGGCAGCTCCCGGTCCGCCCAGAGAGGTAGCTCCACCCCCACGCGGTGATTGGTCGGGGAGGGTGGTGCCCCGAGCCCATTGAATGCGGCGCCTGCCTGTACGGGGCAACCCACCCTCATGCCCACGCCTCCCTGCGACTGCAGGTGATCCCGGAGGCACCTCCTGGCCCCAACACCTGGCTTGGCGGCGCAGGCATGGTTGGGGGTTATGGGCAGGGTCCGCCCCACACACACACCCGGCCCATTCCGCGGAGGCCTCTGGCTGCAGACCACCCCCAGAGCCCTGCCCCTTCCCTTCCTGCACCAACCCTGCCTGCAGAGCTGTTCTTGGCTCCCGGCAAGGGCAGCTGCTCTCAGACCCTCCAAGGCTTGGGCTTTAGGAAATGAAATGGTTTCACGCATTTCCAAGGCAGTTTTAAACCCAAAAAGTAATGGTCTAAGCGGGAAGAGCTTCGCCTTCTGGTCTCACCCATGGAGTGGATAGTGCTTCTTGGACCTTCAAAACATCCTTGTAAGATGAGCCCGTTTATGCTGGAATATATATACATATGCTTGGTTCTGCAGGGAAGCTCCAGGATGAAGAACAGCCGCCTTTCTGTGCTGTTGGGAGTTGTGAACCAGGAACATTTATTTTTCATTTAAAAAGAAAACATATTGTTATTGTCGACACTGAATGAACAAACCCTTTTAAACAGTTTAGAGAGAAAGGAAGAGAGTTTTATTCAAACCCAAGTCAGGACAGCGGCCTGGGAGACACAATCTTCACAAAGAAAGGAGTGCTCCAAGGAAGGAACATTTGGGGCAGGTTTGCATATTTGTTGTCTTGTTTTACATACAGAGTTACACATCATCATAAGGAAGAACATTCCAGAGAGTTACAGACTTTTTCTTATGTTTTCAGTTTGTGCAAGTTGGTATGACTTAAATCTTATGGGAGCCAGAGAGGTTCTTTTGTTTTTCTTAACTTTATGTTTGCAATGGCATTTTTTGGTTATCTTTTTCTTCTCGAAGCAGATGTACAATATGTACTTGGGACAGAAATAGGGTTCATGCTCTGAGGTTTTGCCCAGTCATTTTGAGCTTGGTAAAATGTTAAAGGATAGCTTCCCGGGGAGCTCAGGATCCGGGCCCATGGATGGTAAAAGATAAAAATTTCCATTAACATTATAATTATTACTAAAGAGAGGAACTTGAGATAAAAGTGCCTTTAACAACAGTACCAAGAAATCAAATGATGCCTACAGAAGGTTACCTGTTCCATGCTCAGCACAGGTAACAGAGGTGTTCCCAGATGCTGGGCTCCTCCCCTTCTCCTGCCCAAATCTCTGAAGCACACAGATAATTTAAAGTCAGAATTTTAGAACTGCCAGACAGTCTGGCACTATCCCTTTGGACTACAGAATAAAACAGAGTAGCTCATTGTCATGACACTTAGCTTAGGGCCACCAGAAAGGGCCCCTGGGCTGGGGGAGAGGGGCGGGGCAACCACAGGCTAAGGCTGCCAGGTGTGGCTGGGACAGGCAGACCTCTGATGTGAGGCTTAACTCCTGTCTAGTTTATGATAATGAGTGCTCTTCACAGATAAAGTGCCATTGTCTGTGAGCTCTGATGTAGGAAAGATTGAGAATTTCCATTGCGATTCTCTCTCTGACCCTTAGGATATGTAGCAAAGTTACATTTAATTTTTAAACACTGAGGGACTTCCTGGTTTTCTTTTCATTATGACTGTGGCTCAATTCCCTTGTGGTCTAAGAATATAATCTAGTTAGTTTCAGGCTTTTAAAATTTGTAGACTTGATTTATGGCCCAACATACCATCTATTTGGGTAAATATTCTAGGACCACTTAAAAATAATGTATTCTGCACTTATTATGTAATGTTCCATATATGTCAATTATGTCACATTTGTTACCAATGTTTTGTCTGCTTTTGCTATCAGATATTGAGAAAGGTATATTAAAATCTTCAAACAATGCTACTCTATTCAACATTGCATTGGAGAATCTACCCAGTGTTTTAAGGCAAGAGAAACAAAAAGCATAAGAATTGAGGGGATGATTGTGACTATTCACAGATAATATGATTGTGTACACAGAAAATCCAAAATAGTCTATAAATATCCTATTAGAATTAAAAACGGAATTTAGACATTTGAGATGGATTATAGCTTAACATTAGACAATTTCTGGAAGAAAATGTAGAACATGTCGATCTTGGGGTAGGACACAGAATGCACTAACCATTTAAAAGAATTCATGGGGGCGCCTGGGTGGCTCAGATGGTTAAGCGTCTGCCTTCGGCTCAGGTCATGATCTCAGGGTCCTGGGATCGAGTCCCGCATCGGGCTCCCTGCTCCTCGGGAGCCTGCTTCTCCCTCTGCCTCTCTCTCTCTCTGTCTCTAATGAATAAATAAATAAAATCTTAAAAAAAATAAATAAATAAAAGAATTCATGGGACTTCATAAAATTGTGACATTTCTCCTTATCTCATGACCATTAAGAAAATGAAAAGGTAAGCCACAGACTGGGAAGTAAAGATTTGCAATACACACTCTGACAAAGACTTGTCAGTAAGGAATTCCTACTCATCAACCATAAAAAGACAAGTCTATTTAAAAACGAATACTTGGGGCGCCTGGGTGGCTCAGTCGTTAAGCGTCTGCCTTTGGCTCAGGTCATGATCCCAGGGTCCTGGGATCGAGCCCCACATCGGGCTCCCCGCTCCGTGGGAGGCCTGCTTCTCCCTCTCCCACTCCCCCTGCTTGTGTTCCCTCTCTCGCTGTGTCTCTCTCTGTCAAATAAATAAATAAAATCTTAAAAAAAATAAAAAATAAAAAAATAAAAACGAATACTTCACAAAAGATTTACTAATGGCCAATAAGAACAGGAAAGGGTGCTCAACAGTATTATTTTCAGGAACATCCAGGCCTTTCCTGAAACAAAAACATACACACAAACCAGTATTCCCTACATGGATGACATCCTTATTTCTGAGGACAACTTGGAGAACAGACTAGCATCAAAGTAAAGTGATGGAATTCCTTACACTCAGAGGATGGACAGTTGACCTAAGTTAGGGCTGAGGATCTCAAACTACAGTACAATTTCTAGACATAATTTGGTCCTCTGAAGGCAGACAACTACCACGCCATGTCATATATCACATAGGTTGCTTACCAACCCCTACCATAAAGGAAGATCAGAAACAGGACTGGTAGGAAATAGCAGAAATCACATGTGGGGATTATCCTGAAACACAATGATAACGTAACTAGTGTAAGGAAGTGTAGGGAACTGATTGAACAGAGACTCAAGAGGTACTTCTTTGGAAAATGCTGTCCGAAATCATCGTACAGTGGTGCCAGCTAACGAGGACTCTGAACATAACCTAGAATGCCTATACTTACAAGGGTTTGCAACATGGTCTCTGAGTACAGAAACTCTTCAAGACCTCAAAGTTTACTGGATTGACTATTGGGCTAAGAGATGAGATTCCCATGTTCTGAGAACAGATACCAACTAATCGAAAGGCTCACCTGGGCTCTCTCTGAGGCCCTACAAAAAGCTGAACCATTCACTGAAAATCAATCACACACACACACAACCTGTCATTTGTCTAATTCATCAATTACTTACACGTTCAGGATTCTTCCTACCTTTTATTTTTCAGATTGGTATTTGTACTCACGTGAAATGTCATTTCTTTTTTTTCTTCTTTTTTTTATTATGTTCAGTTAGCCACTGTATAGTACATCATTAGTTTTTGATATTAACACTAATGTCAAATAGAGACGCATTGACACAATATTCGCAAAATGGAACTTCCCTGTTATAATTTTCAACATAGCATTTTTTTTTTAAGATTTTATTTATTCATTTGAGAGAGAGAGCACAAGAGGGGTGGAGGGTCAGAGGGAGAAGCAGACTCCCTGCTGAGCAGGGAGCCTGATGCGGGACTCCATCCCGGGACTCCAGGATCATGACCTGAGCCGAAGGCAGTCGCTTAACCAACTGAGTCACCCAGGCGCCCTCAACATAGCATTTTTTAAAGTTCATACATATTTTAGCTGTTTTGGTAACTCGTAAGGGAGAAAATGAGCATTGAAAAACTCTAAATACTGACAATGAGTTTTAAGCCTAGAGAACAAAAATTGTCAAATTTCATAGGTAATAAGGAACTAAAGGAAAAGCATGGAAGTTGTAGTCTAATAATTTTACACATATGCACCCTCTATTATCCTACTACTGAAGGGCATATTTTATTACCACTATATATGCATACATTATTTTCCACGTTTGCCTACACAGGTATAGTACTACAGTAGAATGAAATGTCTGGGACACTTGGTGGCATCTATAATGAACAATTAAACTTCATTCTTATATCTGGTGAACTTCCGTCTGTTCCTTTAGACAATGGACCATATATGCAAACCAATACAACTCTTCCGTTTCAAGAACCACAACTGAGAAGAAACTAACTTCCAATTAATAAAGCAACACACAGACTGGGTTCCATTTCACTCCCCTTTATTCACCTTCTCTGTGGGTTCTAAGCTATTTCCCTACCTCTTTTCCTGCTGAAAAGGAAACCCGATGCAGGGCTCGATCCCAGGACCCTGAGATCATGACCTGAGTGGAAGGCAGAGCCTTAACAGGCTGAGCCACCCAGGCGCCCCACCCATAAATTCTTCTTAAGCAAAAGGACACATTTTCACGATGACTTCACAGGACTTCACGTGCTACAGAGATCTGCATTTTGCCTCTAGAAGGTAGGAGATGAAGGAAATTGCGAACTCTCACAGTGGTCTCCCAAATACAATGACCTGCCTGGTGACAGGGAGACCCTTATGCACCCAGGAGGGTGTGCTGTGACACTCGACTGTGGCTCGCTGGCACAGAGAACCAAATCCGTTTCCCTGGCTGACGCCTCTGGGGAACAGAGTCCCCACACTGTTAATGAGCCCGTCGCTGAGCTGTCCAGAGATGGCAGTCCTCAGAGAGAATGATGATCAAGGACAATGCCAGAGGAGAACTCATCTGTTTCTTCGATCATTTCATATTTTTGATAGTGGACAAATAACTGCCTATAAGTCCCCCGCTACCTTAGTCTCACCTGTGAATGACCCAGAGGTTTTACAGAACACTTAAGATTTTGTCCTCACAATTGCCCAAATATTTACATATAAATAGATAAGAGTGCAATCAGTTCCTTAATTTTAAATGTAAATGTGTGAAAAAATTCTTATTTTTTAAAGAAAGATTTATTTATTTATTTTAGAAGAGAGAGCACAAGCGGGAGGGGCAGGAAGAGGGAGAGAGAATCTCAAGCTGACTCTGCACTGAGCACCCAGACCCAAGCAGGCCTTGAGCTCATGACCCTGAGATCACGACCTCAGGTGAAACCAGGAGTGGGACACTTAACTGACTACACCACCCAGTTGACAAAATAAATTATTAATTTCATTCATAACCAACTTCTATGGGATCACAGAGCTAATAATTAGGCACATTCTAATCTTTAGCATGAATATAAAGGAGGGCAACCAAATTCTACCAAACTTCTAATGTAGTGAAAGGTAACAACAATCTCAAACCCTCTGCAGAGAAAGGGGAACCCTCCTACACTGTTGGTGGGAATGCAAGCTGGTGCAGCCACTCTGGAAAACAGTATGGAGGTTCCTCAAAAAGTTGAAAATAGAGCTACCCTACGACCCAGCAATTGCACTACTGGGTATTATCCCAAAGATACAAATGTAGTGATCCGAAGGGGCACCTGCACCCCAATGTTCATAGCAGCAATGTCCACAATAGCCAAACTATGGAAAGAGCCCAGATATCCATCAACAGATGAAAGGATAAAGAAGATGTGGTATAGGGGCGCCTGGGTGGCTCAGTCGTTAAGCGTCTGCCTCCAGCTCAGGTCATGATCCCAGGGTCCTGGGATCGAGCCCCGCATTGGGCTCCCTGCTTGGCGGGAAGCCTGCTTCTCCCTCTCCCACTCCCCCTGCTTGTGTTCCCTCTCTAGCTGTGTCTCTGTGTCAAATAAATAAATAAAATCTTTAAAAAAAAAAAAAGTGGTATATATATACACAATGGAATATTTTGCCACCATCAAAAAAATGAAATCTTACCATTTGCAATGAGGCAGATGGAACTAGAGGGTATTATGCTAAGCAAAAGAAGTCAATCAGAGAAAGACAATTATTGTATGATCTCACTGATATGCGGAATTTGAGAAACAAGGCAGAGGATCACAAGGGAAGAGAGGAAAAAAAATGAAACAAGAAGAAACCAGAGAGGGAGACAAACCGTAAGAGACTCTTAATCTCAGGAAACAAACTGAGCGTTGCTGGAGGGGAGGTGGGTAGGAGGGATGGGGTGGCCGGGTGATGGACACTGGGGAGGGTATGTGCTATGGTGAGTGCTGTGAATTGTGTAACACTGGTGAATCACAGACCTGTACCCCTGAAACAAATAATACATTATATGTTGGGCGCCTGGGTGGCTAAGTCATTAAGCTTCTGGCTTCGGCTCAGGTCGTGATCTCAGGGTCCTAGGATTGAGCCCCGCATGGGGCTCCCTGCTCAGCGGGGAGCCTGCTTCTCCCTCTCCCACTCCCCCTGCTTCTGTTCCCTCTCACGCTGTGTCTCTCTCTGTCAAATAAAGAAATAAATCTTAAAAAAAAATAGTTTAAAAAAAAATAATACAGGGCGCCTGGGTGGCTCAGTTGGTTAAGCGACTGCCTTCGGCTCAGGTCATGATCCTGGAGTCCCTGGATCGAGTCCCGCATCGGGCTTCCTGCTCAGCGGGGGGTCTGCTTCTCCCTCTGACCCTCTTCCCTCTCGTACTCTCTGTCTCTCATTCTCTCAAATAAATAAAT
>NW_028044475.1:0-441 GCF_054177405.1 Leptonychotes weddellii
GAACTTGAAGCATTTCACGTGTTCTCCACGACACACCTTTGTCCTCTTAAAAGATCCAAATGTCACCTGAAACCCAGTCAGGTGAAAAAAACTCAAGGTTTACAATATCGTCTCTTTGTAAAGCTACGCAGTAATTACAGAGCGTCAAAGGAGGGTTTGCATTTGTCTTGTCCTTGCCTTGTTTTTCTTTGATAAAATGAGCTAGACCTCTACACTAACAAAACTGGTTTCCTCGTAGGACACAAACATTCTTTTTTTTTTTTTTTAAAGATTTTATTTATTTATTTGAGAGAGAGAGAATGAGAGAGAGCACATGAGAGGGGGGAGGGTCAGAGGGAGAAGCAGACTCCCTGCCGAGCAGGGAGCCCGATGTGGGACTCGATCCCGGGACTCCAGGATCATGACCTGAGCCGAAGGCAGTCGCTTAACCGACTGAGCCAC
>NW_028044476.1:0-441 GCF_054177405.1 Leptonychotes weddellii
ACTAAGGAAATTGAAGCAGTCATCAAAAATCTCCCCACAAACAAGAGCCCAGGGCCAGATGGCTTCCCAGGGGAATTCTATCAAACATTTAAAGAAGAATTAATACCTATTCTTCTGAAACTTCCAAAAAGTGGAAATGGAAGGAAAACTACCAAACTCATTTTATGAGGCCAGCATTACCTTGATCCGAAAATCAGACAAAGACCCCATCAAAAAGGAGAATTACAGACCATTATCCCTGATGAATGTGGATGCAAAAATTCTCACCAAAATACTAGCCAATAGGATCCAATAGTACATTAAAAGGATTATTCACCACAACCAAGTAGGATTTATTCCTGGGCTGCAAAGTTGGTTCAATCCCCGCAAATCAATCAATGTGATACAATACATTAACAAAAGAAAGAACAAGAACAGTATGATCCTCTCAATAGATGCAGA
>NW_028044477.1:0-441 GCF_054177405.1 Leptonychotes weddellii
GGTGGATAATAACAGTACCTAACTCATAATATTAAATGAAGTAATGCAGATAAGTCACTTAAAACTCATGGGAGTCTAGCATATCCTAAGTGCTTAATAAACATTCAGCCCTATTTCTTTTTTTTTCTCATCACTGTCATCCTCATCCTCATCCTCACCACCACCATTATCACCATCATAATCACCATCACCATCATCATCATCACTACTATCATCATCACCGTCACCATCATCATCTTCATCACCGCCATCACCATCATCTTCATCAGCAGCACCATCATCTTCATCACCATCATCACCACTACCATCCTCATCACCACCATGATCACCACCAGCATAATCTTCACCATCATCATCCTCATCACCACCATGATCACCACCAGCATAATCTTCACCATCATCATCCTCATCACCACCAGCATAATCTTCACCATCATCATC
>NW_028044478.1:0-441 GCF_054177405.1 Leptonychotes weddellii
GCGTTTATGATTCCTCAACACATTCAGATTGAAACATTAAAAATGCTCATAAACAGGACATGGACAGGGCCATTCAAAACTTATCAACAGAAGGAGCATACTGATGGGGAAGAAGGACCTTTCAGATGGGCTGTCCTGCAGAATGTGCCCATGCCTGGTTGTGGGTGTCCAGTCTGTTGTGGGGGAGACACAGCCCTGTCCTCAGGGAGCCCAGTCTGAGATGGAAACACAGCCCTGCCCTCAGAGAGCCCCAGTCTGAGGGGAGACACAGTCCTGCTTCAGGGACCCCAGTCTGAGGAGGAGTCACAGCCTTGCCCTCAGCAAGCCCCAGTCTGAGGAGGAGACACAGCCCTGCCCTCAGGGAGCCCCAGTCTGAGGGGAGACACAGCCCTGTCCTCAGGGACCCCAATCTGAGGGGAGACACAGCTCTGCCCTCAGGGA
>NW_028044479.1:0-441 GCF_054177405.1 Leptonychotes weddellii
ATAATATAATAAATACTGATATATCCTTCACTCAGATTCACGATGACATTTTCCCACGTTTGCTTTGCCTATTTCTTTCTAAAAAAAAAGGACACATGCACACTCACACACACATATATAAATTATAAACATACATAAATATATAAAATTTTTATTTTACTTTAAATTATGGTTCCAAAATAGATCACAGTTCTAATTTCTCCTGTCAAAGCCATTTCTAATAGTCCTTATGCCTTATTCCTTAAGGAGCCCTAAAAGGCTGAATAAAATTTATTTTTCCCAGTGAAGTCCCTATCTTTAGCCCAGCTGCTCAGAAATGTCAAAGCTGGGGCACATGGCTGGCTCAGTCGGTGGAACATGGGACTCTTGATCTGAGGGTTGTAGGTTTGAGCCCCACGTTGGGTGTAGAGATTACTTAAGAATAAAATCTTTTTTTTTTTT
>NW_028044480.1:0-441 GCF_054177405.1 Leptonychotes weddellii
AATAAACACAGAGAAATAGACCTCTACAGGAAGAATTTAGAGTTGGGAGATTTACTTGTCCTCTTTCAATTTTGCTTCTGAAAAAATGATTCTTAATAAGAGAGATGTAAGTTAAGCTTGCTTCAGTATTAGGAGACAGTCGTGGGCAACTTCCAGAAGTCATTGTTAGTGCAGTAGTTCTGGGCGTCTCCAGGAAGTTCTTCCAGTTAAAGAATTCAGAATGCAGGGGCTATAGAAATCACGATGATGAGTACCTTCTCTGATACTTCAAATACTAATTTGTAATGAAGACCCATGGAAGCAACCCTGATGTTTGCCCAGTTTCTCTGCACTCCTCAGAGAGCATTTGCCTGCCTTCCTAAAGAAGATGCATGTCTGGAGGGAGGTGAGACAGCCATTAAACCCAGAAGGTATTTGTCCTCCTTTCTTTTGACATTTTAT
>NW_028044481.1:0-441 GCF_054177405.1 Leptonychotes weddellii
TTTTTTTTTTAAAGATTTTATTTATTTATTTGAGACAGAGAGAATGAGAGACAGAGAGCATGAGAGGGAGGAGGGTCAGAGGGAGAAGCAGACTCCCCGCCGAGCAGGGAGCCCGATGCGGGACTCGATCCCGGGACTCCAGGATCATGACCTGAGCCGAAGGCAGTCGCTCAACCAACTGAGCCACCCAGGCGCCCCTAAAACAGCTTCTTTATACAGACCTTTATCTAGCAAGAAGAATGACAATACAGCTCTGGCATGTCAACAAAAGGACACTTTGCTAGCCAGGTGAGACAAGGCCTTTGAGTAGAAATTACACGTTGCTAACTCTTGACTGTTGTAGATTTTGTTATATAACCATCACCTACTGTCCTCTAGACAGTGGACCCCCTTGTTAAAAAATTATTATGATTTCAAAATGGCAACCACAAAGCAGTAAGC
>NW_028044482.1:0-441 GCF_054177405.1 Leptonychotes weddellii
GATAGAGCCTTCAATGTGACTTTAGTTTCCACATCTTTACAAAAGTTAGAGAACATTGATTGAAAACAGACTTTTTAATCAGGGTATGATTTACAAAAGAAAAAAAACAGAAAACAAACAAAAAAATACATGAAAATTCAAGATATAAAACAGGAAAAATTGGGTAACTGTTCATGTCAAAGTGGAAGTACATTTTCATTAAGATTAAAAGCTCCAGAAAAACTTGTTCATAAAAGCAAAATACCTTAATATTGATCTTATTTAACATGATTTCTTCTTAAAAAGTAAAATTACATCTGTGAAATACACTCTGAGTTTTTCCTGTAGAGTAGAAATTGTCTCTAATGTTGCTATCTGAGGCAAGAAATATCTAAATGTTGTGTATAATCCTATTAGGAGAGTTTCTTGTTTTTTGCATTTCTATTTAGATTCCATAATTAA
>NW_028044483.1:0-441 GCF_054177405.1 Leptonychotes weddellii
ATTGTATCAATTCGCACTCCACCAGCAGTGCCCGAGAGGTCTTGGGGATCTGCATCCTCTGGCATCTTCACACAACAGAATGCTATCCAGCAGCCAAAATGAATGGACGAGAGCAGCAAGCAACAATAAATCTGAGCCTCAGCAATGTCAGAGTGAGCGAGAGGAGGCTACATAGCGCATGCCACTCTTTAAAAAGCTTTATAGGGGCGCCTGGGTGGCTCAGTTGGTTAAGCGACTGCCTCCGGCTCAGGTCATGATCCTGGAGTCCCGGGATCGAGTCCCGCATCGGGCTCCCTGCTCGGCAGGGAGTCTGCTTCTCCCTCTGACCCTCCTCCCTCTCATGCTCTCTGTCTCTCATTCTCTCTCTCTCAAATAAATAAATAAAATCTTAAAAAAAAAAAAACTTTATAAACAATTTACATACACAAACAGGTATGTACA
>NW_028044484.1:0-441 GCF_054177405.1 Leptonychotes weddellii
GCACCGCTGCCGGTGGAGATGAAACCGAGGCCTCCCCAGCCAGTGAAGATGCTTTCCGGTCCGCCCTGGCTCTTGAAGTCATCACCGAGGGCACCGCTGCCGGTGCAGATGAAACCGAGGCCTCCCCAGCCAGCGAAGATGCTTTCCAGTCCGCCCTGGCTCTTGAAGTCATCACCGAGGGCACCGCTGCCGGTGCAGATGAAACCGAGGCCTCCCCAGCCAACAAAGATGCTTTCCGGTCTGCCCTGGCTCTTGAAGTCATCACGGAGGGCACCGCTGCCGGTGGAGATGAAACCGAGGCCTTCCCAGCCAATGAAGATACTGCCAAGCCTGCCCCAGCGAACGTGGAGGCCAGTGAGGCAGATCCTGGCACTGCCGAAGCTCGTAGGGCTGCTCCTGAACCCTATGATGCTGCCAGGGCTGCCCCTGCCCCTCAGGAGA
>NW_028044485.1:0-9420 GCF_054177405.1 Leptonychotes weddellii
TTTTTTTTTTTTTAAAGATTTTATTTATTTATTTGACAGAGAGAGACACAGCGAGAGAGGGAACACAAGTAGGGGGAGTGGGAGAGGGAGAAGCAGGCTTCCCGCGGAGCAGGGAGCCCGATGCGGGGCTCGATCCCGGGACCCTGGGATCATGACCTGAGCCGAAGGCAGACGCTTAACCGACTGAGCCACCCAGGCACCCCTTAATTCCTGGATTCTTAGCATTTAGCACAGAGTCTTGAGACATACCAGATTTCTAATAAGTGAGTTTAATAATTGAATGCATACATTTCTAATACATTAATAATATATAGATATTAGCAAACATTTAGTAGCCTACTTTACAATATTTTTTAAATTTTAAGATGAAAATTTGAAGCACATAGACTGTTTGTAGAATTTGTATTAAATCTTTCAGAAGGCCCCAATCTACAAGTAGAAAAACTCATTTCCCCAAAACAAACAAATTATGTCCAATGACTAGTGTGTTCTGCCTCAAAAATTAAAATAAATCATAATTTTATATTGTGATAATTAAAAGGATAAAGCTAGACATATCATTTTATATTTAATTTGTTTTAATGAGATATAATAATTTCAGCAATAAGAAATTAAACTTTCCTCCACTCTGCTTGCATCAGAGAAGGAAATAAATCATTGAGACTGAAGCTTGGAACTCCTATGAATGATACAAAAGTCTTCAGTGAGCAGCTGGCTATGATTCGATTCAATAAACTTGATGTGGCTAGCAAATAAACAAACAAGCAAGATCCCTGAAATAAGGTTGCATTGGCTGGAATTGCATTCATCAAAGTTATGATGAAGACTGAGTCCAAATATTACTTTTCTGGTTCTTAGAATGGAGAAGATAAATTATCTTTGATATAGGGAAGCTTGGAAGAATAACGAAAATTTTATACAGAGAGCAAGGTGTGAGAATTTGGAGTGGGCCCAATGAGTGATAGAAATCAATACAAAATATTTTTTATCCAATCACTTCTTGATTAAGTCTCAATTCAGTTGAGGCAAGTGGGAGATTTAAGGAAAAATTGGAGACAGCATGCATTTTGATACAACATCTATAAACTACAAAAGTATAACAGATGTTCACACTTAATATTAGTTTTAGTGTTTATTGAATATAAATGTATTCATACATTTAATAAATATTTCAAATGCATTTTATTTTTATTTTTTAAGAATACATTTTAAAAACATATAATTCAGATATTTTCTTTTTGAGTTTAAAACATTTTTAGCATATTATGTTTGTACCTAGCAGTTTTAAAAATTAGCATCCTAAATTTATCCTGTGGTCACATTTCTCTATCTTAAAAAGACAGCAGATCTGTATTGTTGTTTTCTCTCTTTCACCATCTGAAGTTTGGAGAGGCCACAGGACAACTAAAATGGGACCCTTATTTAAGAAAAGAAAGAAAGAAAGAAAGAAAGAAAGCTGAAACTATCAGATCCCATTATATGATTTTGTGATTGGTCCCTTAAAATGCAAAAGGAGACAATTCCAGGGATAAGGAATAAAGGCAGATATTATAGTCATACATATTTTTTTCCTACATTGTGTTTATACCCCATCACTACTGAAAGGCAGAAAGGCAGAAGCAATAGTATCTAAAGGAGTGGAATGGTCATTTCAAGCCAACTAGCAGAATTTGGCATCCAGTGGAGTTGGGTAAGAGAAGCACACCCACTGATCAGTTCCCATGCATTTTCTCCTTACCTCTAGGATATTTCAGTTCAAAAGAACTTTTGGAAAGAGCAATTCCTCTCCAGAGTGCAGGGAGAGTTTATTCTGGTATTCATAGGTGTGACAAAAAAAACAGGAAGTGGTTGAGCCAGACTGTAACATCAAAGCATCTAAACCTAGGCTAACACCCTTCATGAAAACATTCTCTGAACTATCAGAAGTGCATTAATTGGGACCTCAGCTCTAGTCCTTATACAGAACCAACTGAGAGAATATATAGCTTCAGAGAAATAGGAATTTAATGGATTAAGATACTAAACAGCCATATGAGTTCTCTTGTAGGTGGAATTCAAGAAACAAATGAGCATAGGGAAAAATTGAGAGACTGAGGCAAACCAAGAAACAGACTCCTAACTATAGAGAACAAACTGATGGTTACCAGAGGAGAAGTTTGTGGGGGGCGGGGGGACAGGAAGAAGGGTAAAATATGGGATGGGGGATTAAGGAGCTCACTTGCGATGAGCACCAGGTTGTATGGAAGTGTTGAATCACTAAATCACACACCTGGAACTAATATTACACTGCATATTAACCAACTGGAATTTAAATAAAAACTTTAAAAAATACCAAGCAACTCAATTGATCTAAAAGAAACACAATAAACTAAGACTAAATCAGGTAATGGGTTTAATATCAGAATTGACACAGAGGAGGCATAAGGGAAGTAAAATAATAAGCCAAAGAATTATCCAGGAATGGGCGCCTGGGTGGCTCAGTCGGTTAAGCGACTGCCTTCGGCTCAGGTCATGATCCTGGAGTCCGGGGATCGAGTTCCGCATCGGGCTCCCTGCTCAGCGGGGAGTCTGCTTCTCCCTCTGACCCTCCTCCCTCTCGTGCTCTCTGTCTCTCATTCTCTCTCTCACAAATAAATAAATAAAATCTTTAAAAAAAAAAAAAGAATTATTCAGGAAGGATAAGGGAGGAAAAAGAGATGTAATGTGCCTAAGAACACATGGGTGACAGGGAGTTAAGTTTTAATATCTATATAATAAAAGGCCAAAAAGATATTGCAAAATATTAATGGCAGAGAGGAAATAATTGAAGAAATGACCAGAAATTGCTCATACTTAGAAAATATATTAGCACTCAAAATGAAAGAGCTAATGCATTCCCAGTTAGTAATAATAAAAACATTACTAGGCCATTCTACAGTGAAAATTAATAATAATAAAAGGGAAAGAAAAAACTAGGAGAAAAACCATTAAGCTTCTGAACAAAAATCAGGCCATCCAAAGTAAATAGAATCAGACTGAAGTAAGATTAATCAACAGCAATGTTGGATAAGGCAATGAATTAGTTTTTCAAAGTAATGCAGGAAAATAATTTTATAGCAAGCTAAATAATTACTTAAATCTGAAAATAATGTAAAAGTATCCTAATTCACACAAAAGCCTCTTTTAAAAAAACTTGAAGTGGCGCCTGCTTGGCTTAGTTGGTTAAGCTTCCAACTCCTGATCTCAGCTCAGGTCTTGATCTCAAGAGTCATGAATTCTAGCCCCATGTTGGGCTCCACACTGGGTATGGAGCCTACTTAAAACAAAACAAATCAGAACAAAATTAAAAAAAAAAAAAAAGCTTGGAGAAAATCAGTCCTAAAGGAAATGCTTTTATAAGAATGCAGTTACGAGGAAAGTCAGTCAGTACCTTTTCATTCATAAAAGTAAATTAAAATAAAAAGAATATTTATAAGACTGCACACACATACAGATAAATTAAGTCATTTAAAGAGTGACTTTTTAAAATCTAACTTCACTTCCCCCTTACTGAAAGAACTGGTATAGAATACAGATAACTAAAACTACTTACCTATCTAGACTCACCTATCTAGGGATAGAATGGAAAACATGCCTACCCACAGAGATGAAAGGTAAGGATTGCTCAGAAAATATTTATTTCACTAACATAGTAACCCCTGCCTTATTCAATTTATTTTCTTCTTTCACCTGAAAGGTAGAAAAATCAACGTAGTTATAACAGTCATATTGAGAATATGGAGCAACAAATAATTGGATTAAGATGTTCCCGCAAAGACAGCATAGTTGAAATACGTTAGGTGTCTGGCCTGATATTATCACTGAACTATTCTGTTTTATTTACTTCAGTTTTACTACTCTGTTTATACCACCATACTAGAATTTTTTTTTCTTTTCATTTTCAGCTAAGTATTTCACTCACTCACACACAAATATCAATGTATCTAGTGAAGGCCAGAAAATAAGAAAGATAAGTAATATTTTAAAAATAAACAGAAAATATGAAACAAAATAACATACATACACTCTAATCACAATACTGAACACAATAATAAGTGTGTTTCATTGACATATACACACACACAGGCACAAGATCTATAATTTACAAATATAATAAAAATAAAAAATAATTTTTAAAACCTACAAACATGATCCAATAATTTATTTAATGCTCACATGTGGAAACACAGAATAGTGAACTGTTTAGAGAACTGGAAAAAGATGTGGCAGATAAAGATGACCGGAAGAGACAAAGAGAACAATGTTATTATCAGAAAATAAAATTTAAAGCATATTATCTTAATTTACAAAGACAGATATTTATAAATATATTCACACATTCATTCAACTTTTAATTTTATTGCACTTTTAAAACTTGAGGAAAGATATAAAAGTTAAAAAGCAATCATTCCATTAAATTTCCATTTTATGGCATTCTTATATATATTAATATATTCATTTCTTCCTTATTTAATAATTATCATAGAAACACCACGAAGTACTGGTGCATGTGGTAAATGATGAGATAACACTCAGAATCAATCCCTACCTCTATCTATTATAAAATTTCAGAACTGAAGAGGCTAGAATTCTAAACAGTTTATATCCAAGACCCCCTTGTGATGAAGCTTTCAGATGTCAGATAAGTTCTGCCAACTAACTGCATCATGTGAGATTTGGAAGCAGCACTGGGAAAAAAGTGTGTCTTCTTGCATTTTTAGCTATTGCTGTCAGACTAGCAAAGTCACAGAAGAAATGGAGGCTTTTGACAGCAGAGTGCCCTATGTCATTATCTTAGTGAGTACATAGAGGCAAATGGAAGAGTAGGAATCAGCTGGATCCAGCTTTCCTGAGTCTGGAGACTAGCTTCGTTGCTGTCAAGTAGTGATTGATAAAGTGGTGGTTGCTTTCTCACCTTTACATACCAGCAATCTTGAAGTCAGTAGCTCCAGTGAAGAATTTGTGGATCCCCTCTATCAATTGGGGAGCTATCTAGAAAGAATATCTGCCTCAAATGTTTCAAATAAGCTTTAATGCTTATTTAAAATAAGCAACCAACAGAGGTGTGGGCCTGGGTAAAAGATCACAGAAGGGATGTTGAGGAACCCAGCAGGAGTTACCATCCAGAAGGCTGAGGCAGCAAGGCAAATAAAAAATGTTACTGGAGCCCAGAGAGAGCTCAAACTGGAGGAAGGACTGCCCAGCAAGAGTTGACATCTTGGAGGAACACAGTTTCTGCTAGCAGTCGATATTATCATTTTAGTATCTAGGTAATTATATTAAATCTATTTAGTCTTAAAATAGTTGCATTCTTTATATTTCTTATGATAAAATATTAAATCCTGAATAGTAAAGTTGTTGTCCTGACTCTATATTCTCACTGTGCCATTGTTATGCAATTACTCATTGAAACTGAAAAGAAGGTTATCCAACTCATCTCCATTTCTTCTCTAGTTTTGTTGGTTTGTTTGCTTGTGTTTAGAGAGAGAGAGAGAGTAAGGGGCGGAGCAGAGAGAGAGGAAGACAGAGAATCCTAAGCAGGCTCCCTATCCAACGTGGAGTCAGAGGAAGGGCTCAATCTCACAACTCCAAGATCATGACCTGAGCAGAAATCAAGAGTTGGACGCTTAACTAACTGAGCCACCCAGGTGCCCCTCTTCTCTAGTTTTCTATTTGACTTGATCCATAGAGGCTTTCATCCCCACCTTTTCAGATCATGGTTTTGTCAAAGTCACTAGTGGCTTTCATTTGCCAAATACAATGATTCATTCTCACTCCTCATCTCTCCTGACCATTTAGTTTCTTCACTTGCCACAACACTCTGTTGTTTTTCCTCCACCATTCATGACTTCACAGAATCCATTACTGAATCACTTTCATCATTCCAAATACTACATATTTGAGATATTCCCACTTTCAGTTCTCAGACTTCTTCTCTTCCTTATCTTTGCTTGCTCTTCAACTGATCTCATTTGGCCCTATGATTTTAAATACAATCTCTACTCTGATGACTCAGAAATTTATTTCTCCAACCCTCCTTTCTATTGCAGCCTTATAGAGAAAGTTCCCTTAACATGAATATATCACAGCTAATGTTTATTTCAAATGTAACTGACTTGATGCAACTTGTTCTTTCTATAGTTTTAACTGAATGGCATTTCTTTCTTTTTTTTTTTTTTTTTTCTGAATGGCATTTCTAACTTTTCTAATGTTCAGGCAAAAATATGTGGAGTCACATTTGACCTCTTTCTCTCTCATACTTAAGAGCAGATCTGTCAAGAAATGGTGCTGGTTCTATGTTTTAATGCATCCAGAAGCTCTTCATATCTTACTATGTCTACTGCTAGCTTTGACCCAAGTCGTCATAATAACTTTGCTTAGATTACCAAAATACTTTCAGAATGATCCTTTAAAGATGTAGGTTAGGTCATGCCATTCCTCCACAACAAACACTCTGAATGTGTTCATATCTCACTCAGAAGAGCTTCCAAAGTCATTGCACAGGCCAAAAGCCTATATAATACAGCCAGCTGTTTCTTCTCATTTTCCTCTCACTTATCCTACTCCAGCCACAGGGCCTCTTCCTCAAACATGAAACTTACATTTATTTCAGGGACTTAGTGCTTGCTATTTTCTTTGCTGGAATAGTCTCCTTCTAGAAATCTACATGGTTTGCTTTTCCCCATTTGCCTCAATAGCCTATATATCTTTTGATATCCATTCCTTAAATTGCCCACATGACCACTTTGTATATGTGTATTGTTTGATTGTGTATGTGTGTGTGTGTGTCTCTCTTCCAATACCAGAATATGAACTCCATGAGAACAGACATTTTGTCTAAATTAGTACTCATGGTAAGGAAACTTCTAAGATGGCTCCCATTGATTCCCAACTTTTTGTTCTCTTGCCCTGTGCAACTCCCTTTCCTTAAGTGTAAATTGGACTTGGTGACCTGTTTTTAATGAATAGAATATGACAAAAGTGATAGGATGTTATGTCCAAGATTTGGTTAGAAACCACTGTGACTTCGGGGCGCCTGGGTGGCTCAGATGGTTAAGCATCTGCCTTCGGCTCAGGTCATGATCCCGGGGTCCTGGGATCAAGTTCTGCATCGGGCTCCCTGCTAGGCGGGGAGCCTGCTTCTCCCTCTGCCTCTGCCTCTCTCTCTCTCTGACTCTCATGAATAAATAAATAAAACATTAAAAAAAAAAAAAAAAGAAACCACTGTGACTTCCATAGTCTCCCTCTCTTTCTCTCTTTCTCCATCTCTCTCAGATTCTTGGATCCTTGTTCTTCTCTGGATCCTTGTTCTGATGAAACAAGCTAGAGAGGCCCATGTGGCAAAGAACTGAGAATAAAGTCTGGATAATCACAAATAAAGAACTGAGGGCTTTGGTCCAACAACCACCAAGGAATTGAATCCTGAATCCCATTAGCGAGTTTATAATTGGAACCTTCTTCCGTCATGCCCCCAAGGAGACCAAAGTCCTATTATTTCAAGTATAGCCTGTGTCAGACACTGAAGCAGAGGACCCAGTTGAGTCATCCTAGGATTCTTGACCCTCAGAAAATGTCAGATACTAAATATTGTTTTGATTCACCAAGTTTGGAAGTAGTCGTTACAGAGAAGATAAATAATAGAGTGCTTTATCCCCTCCATAGAAGAAGTACTCAACACATATTAAAATAATATATGGAATTGTCATTTCCTGTATTTTGAGAAAGCTGAATAATAAGGAAACCAGCCAAATATTTGGCATAAGTATTTTGAGGTCTAAATTATCCTTTTTAAATACAATCTAGTTTTTAACATTAATCATTTATAACTTTATTTGAAATATTTTTGTAGAGTCAAGATAACACTATTAAGAGCCATTAATCAATCAGATTTAAGGTAAATATTCCCAGATAGTATCATACTTCAAAAGGAAAATGATAATCTCAGTTTTGAATCAAAGGCATATATTTAGGTTCAGAACTAGAACTTTTACTAACAGCTTCTATAAAATATTCAAAAGCTAGGAGATACTTGTCTTGAATGTCAGGGAAGAGATGTATTTTAGAAGCAAATCTTGGTGATTTATGTCTGATTTTTTTTTTTTTAATTCAGATACATTACTAAGTTAAAACTTGTACAAGTATTGAAGGAAAATGGTAGAAGAAGAGAGAAAATCTCTTTATATTTTAGAAAGCTATGAGAGACATTTTCATGACGGTTATCCAAGTAGAAAAAAAAAGTAATAATTTGGAGAATATTTCAGTATGTTTGGAAAACATTGGAAATAGGCATGTATAGTATATATATATGATGTTTGATCAAGGAAGAACAATAAACATTAATTAATTGCCAATGGTCTCAATGTATATTCACAACTCTTTGCTTAAACAGTTTAAATTCCATTATGAATGTTTATATAGTAAGTTTTTCATTTTAAAATATATTTGAATTTCCAAAGTATTTTATTCAAATTGGATGATTCCAGATATGTCTTTTTCTGAGTAGACATCCAGTTATTTAAAATATAAAGATGGTTACACATAGATAAAGAATGTTACTATGAAATTGAGTGCATATTGTTAATCATTAACTAAATATATATTAGTATAGTATTGACACAGCTAACATATCAAGAATGAAAACAAAATATGAGTAAAATTTGTATATGGAAGCATCGTCTTAGAATGCTAGAAAATATCATAATTAAGGACTTCAACATTTTTGTCATTTCTTGCTTTATTTAATTATATAAAAGTTAAACATATCGATGAAATTTATATTTTTATTTATGAAATGTGATGTTATTGTTAATAATAAAATATAATTCCACTGCACTTTTTGTTTTTTACCTCCGAATTTAGTAAAATTGAATAAATGTATTTATTGCATTATTTTTCTTATGCAATACTGTGTAAATTATGAAAGTAATACATACTTATTAATTGAAATAAAAAATATGGAAAAATAGAAAGAGGTTGAAATTCATAATATTCATAATATCCCCAACCCTTAAATACAGTCATGGCTAAATATTCTGGGACTTTTTATTATGTTATGTTAGTCACCATACTATACATCATTAGTTTTGATGTAGTGATCCACGATTCATTGTTTTCATATAACACCCACTGCTCTATGCAGTACGTGCCCTCCTTAATACCCATCACTGGGCTAACCTATCCCCCCACACCCCTCCCCTCTAAAACCCTTAGTTGGTTTCTCGGAGTCCATAGTCTCTCATGGTTCGTCTCCCCCTCTGTATCCCCCCCTTCATTTCTCCCTTCCTTCTCCTAATGTCCTCCATGTAATTCTTTATGTTCCACAAATAAGTGAAACCCTATGATAAGTGACTTTCTCTGCTTGACTTATTTCACTTAGCATAATCTCCTCCAGTCCCATCCATG
>NW_028044486.1:0-441 GCF_054177405.1 Leptonychotes weddellii
TTTAAAAGTCGTTCTTGACTCAGAAGTCAAAGGTAGTGACAGCTTTTAAAAAAGATAATTTTCCTTGAGATTGAGACAATCAATTGGGAAAAACCTGTTTCAGTCTTTGCACTTAAACAGACATAGAGCTGTATTTTACTGCCGAGGTGGTTTTACTGCACCAGCTTCCCATGACATTTATGATAAGGAGGCAAAATAATAACGATAGAGTGGATATCCCAGGACTCTCAAGAAATCATGGGTTTTTTTGTTTTTTTTTTTTAAAGATTTTATTTATTTATTTGACAGAGAAAGACACAGCGAGAGAGGGAACACAAACGGGGAGTGGGAGAGGGAGAAGCAGACTCCCTGCCGAGCAGGGAGCCCGATGCGGGACTCGATCCCGGGACTCCAGGATCATGACCTGAGCCGAAGGCAGTCGCTTAACCAACTGAGGACCCA
>NW_028044487.1:0-441 GCF_054177405.1 Leptonychotes weddellii
TTCTAGGTTTGGTACATGTGTGTTTTGTAGGGAGGGTTTTTGTTTGTTTTGTTTGTTTTTGTGTTTTTTTGTTGTTTTTTTTTTAGAGACTCCACTCTAGCTGCCACAGCCAGATGGAAGTAATCAGAACCCAACAACAACAGAGGAAGAAGGAAGAAAAAAACCTCACTGAATTTTGGGCCAAAGTGTGTATGGGGGTGTGTGTGAAAGAACTTGCTTAAGCAAACTGGGTGACTAGCTCTGGGCCCTCGAGCCACACCAATCCCCAGAAATGAGCTGCCTGGTTTCAGGAGCATGGGAGCAGCGGGTTGAAGTGTCCCCCAACTCCTCGGGGGCCACCATTCTCTCTGTGCTGAGGGTTCTCACCGAAAGAGTGCTTCATTGGGGGATTTTTTGATGTTTCTTCCTAACATTTGTGAAACACTATATACTAGGTGACAC
>NW_028044488.1:0-441 GCF_054177405.1 Leptonychotes weddellii
GATAGAGCCTTCAATGTGACTTTAGTTTCCACATCTTTACAAAAGTTAGAGAACATTGATTGAAAACAGACTTTTTAATCAGGGTATGATTTACAAAAGAAAAAAAACAGAAAACAAACAAAAAAATACATGAAAATTCAAGATATAAAACAGGAAAAATTGGGTAACTGTTCATGTCAAAGTGGAAGTACATTTTCATAAAGATTAAAAGCTCCAGAAAAACTTGTTCATAAAAGCAAAATACCTTAGTATTGATCTTATTTAACATGATTTCTTCTTAAAAAGTAAAATTACATCTGTGAAATACACTCTGAGTTTTTCCTGTAGAGTAGAAATTGTCTCTAATGTTGCTATCTGAGGCAAGAAATATCTAAATGTTGTGTATAATCCTATTAGGAGAGTTTCTTGTTTTTTGCATTTCTATTTAGATTCCATAATTAA
>NW_028044489.1:0-441 GCF_054177405.1 Leptonychotes weddellii
TAATCTCAGGAAACAAACTGAGGGTTGCTGGAGTGGGGGTGGGGTGGGAGGGATGGGGTGACTGGGTGATAGACACTGGGGAGGGTATGTGCTCTGGTAAGCGCTGTGAACTGTGCAAGACTGTTGAATCTCAGATCTGTACCTCTGAAACAAATAATGCAATATATGTTAAGAAAAAAAAAAAAAGGTAACAGGAGGGGAAGAATGAAGGGGAAATCGGAGGGGTAGACAAACCATGAGAGACAATGGACTCTGAAAAACAAACTGAGGGTTCTGGGGAGGGGGAGGATGGGTTAGCCTGGTGATGGGTATTAAGGAGGGCACGTTCTGCATGGAGCACTGGGTGTTACGCACAAACAATGAATCATGGAACACTACATCTAAAACTAATGATGTAATGTATGGGGATTAACATAACAATAAAAAAATTAAAAAAAAAAA
>NW_028044490.1:0-441 GCF_054177405.1 Leptonychotes weddellii
ACTCTGAACAGTTTTAATCAGGAAAGGATGCTGTATTTTGTCCAATGCTTTCTCTGCATCGATTGAGAGGACCATATGGTTCTTCTCTCTCTTCTTATTAATGTGTTCTATCACATTGACTGATTTGCGAGTGTTGAACCACCCTTGCATCCTGGGGATAAATCCCACTTGGTCATGGTGGATGATCCTTTTAAAATATTGTTGGATCCTATTAGCTAGGATTTTGTTGAGGATTTTGGAATCATATTCATCAGGGATATCCAACTGAAATTCTCTTTTTTGATGGGGTCTTTGCCTGGTTTGGGGATTAAGGTGATGCTGGCCTCATAGAATCATTCTGGAAGCTTTCCTTCTGTTTCTATTTTTTGAAACAGCTTCAAGAGAACAGGTATTATTTCTTCTTTGCATGTTTGGTAGAATTCCCTAGGGAATCCATCAGGC
>NW_028044491.1:0-441 GCF_054177405.1 Leptonychotes weddellii
GAAATCGGAGGGGTGGACGAACCATGAGAGAAGATGGACTCTGAAAAACAAACTGAGGGTTCTAGAGGGGAGGGGGGTGGGAGGATGGGTTGGCCTGGTGGTGGGTATTGAGGAGGGCACGTTCTGCATGGAGCACTGGGTGTTGTGCATGAACAATGAATCATGGAACACTTCATCTAGAACTAATGATGTAATGTATAGGGATTAACATAAGAATAAAAAAATAAATAAATAAATAAAAAAAAAAAAAAAAGAAGATGAATGGACAAATAAAGTGTGGTACATCCAGAAGATGGAATATTATTCAGCACTAAAAAAATGAGCTATGAAATTATGAAAAGACATAGAGGAAAGTTAAATGTGTATTATTAAGTGAAAGAAGCTAATATGAAAATGCTATGCATACTGTATGATTCCATCTATATGACACTCTGGAAAAGG
>NW_028044492.1:0-441 GCF_054177405.1 Leptonychotes weddellii
TTTTTTTTAAAGATTTTATTTATTTATATGACAGAGAGAGACAGCAAGAACAGGAACACAAGCAGGGGGAGTGGGAGAGGGAGAAGCAGGCTTCCCGCTGAGCAGGGAGCCCGATGTGGGACTCTATCCCAGGACCCTGGGATCATGACCTGAGCCGAAGGCAGATGCTTAACGACTGAGCCACCCAGGCGCCCCAGGATCTAAGTTTTTTAAAAAAATCATTGGGCTCCTTTGAGGTGTATGGATTATGGGAGATGAGATCAAAGCAGGGACACCAGTTAGAAAGTTAACGGAGCTCTCCCTCCAAGAAAGAGCTGTATTTGGTGAGGGGGGGATGATGGCGATTGCAGAATATTTTAAGAATTAGAAGGGAAAGGACTTGGTAATGGGTTGGAATGGTAAAAAGCTGAGAGGAAAAGAGGAATCAAAGATGACCCCCAG
>NW_028044493.1:0-441 GCF_054177405.1 Leptonychotes weddellii
TCCAAACCCAGCCAATTCCTGCAGTGCACTCCCACGTCACTCCTCCCAGGGGAGGAAGGGGCGTCTCCCCAGATCTGCCGCTTGTTGGGTCCCTGATGGAAGAGCAGTGGCCCGACTGTGCCACGGATCATGGTTTATGGCAACCCCGAGCTCAGAGCCCACTCCTCGGCTCTGTCTCTGCAGCCAGCTTCCCTGCTCCAGTATCTGGGAGTTCTGCCTTACTCAGGCACCCCCGGTCTTTCTGTGACCCCGAGGGTCCTGAGACCACACTGTCCCAGTGAGGGTTCCACCCCCCACTTAGCCACTGTAGTGACGTCCCTCAGTGGAGCTGACTTCTTAAAAGTTCCGATTTTGTGCTCTGCTGCTCTATCACTTGCCAGAAGCAGCCGATTGAGGCCCCCTCCCCTGCCATCTATCCTCCCGAATATCACCTTGGATTCA
>NW_028044494.1:0-441 GCF_054177405.1 Leptonychotes weddellii
GGAAGGTAGGACCTGCGGAGAAGTGAATCCGAGGCAATATTCGGGAGGATAGACGGCGGGGGAGGGGCCTCCCTCGGCCGCTTCTAGCAAGTGATAGAGCCGTGGAGCACAAAATCGGAACTTTTAGAAGTCTGCTCCGCTGAGGGACATCACTCCGGTGGCTAAGCGGGGGGTGGAACCCTCGTGGGACAGTGTGGTCTCAGGACCCTCGGGGTCACAAAAAGACCGGGGGTGCCTGAGTGTGGCAGAGCTCTCAGGTATCGGAGTGGGGAAGCCGGCTGCAGAGACGGAGCTGAGGCGCGGGCTCTCAGCTCAGGGTTGCCATAAACCGTGATCCGTGGCACAGTCGGGGCACTGGTCCTCCAGCAGGGACCCAACAAGCGGCAGATCCGGGGAGACTCCCCTTCTTCCCCCGGGAGGAGAGGTGCAGGAGCGCACCGC
>NW_028044495.1:0-441 GCF_054177405.1 Leptonychotes weddellii
TGTTTTGTAGTAATAGTAACTGGCATTTTATCACTTAAAAAAAAATACTGTGTTGGGCGCCTGGGTGGCTCAGTTGGTTAAGCGACTGCCTTCGGCTCAGGTCATGATCCTGGAGTTCCGGGATCGAGTCCCACATCGGGCTCCCTGCTCGGCGGGGAGTCTGCTTCTCCCTCTGACCCTCCTCCCTCTCATGCTCTCTCTCTCTCATTCTCTCTGTCTCAAATAAATAAATAAAATCTTTAAAAAAAAAAAAAAAATACTGTGTAACAGACAAAATACCTGTGGACCATGCTCAGCCCATACACAGGCAGCTAATTTTGGTGTGTATGATATAATTATCAGTCTTCCACAGTGATTATGGCTTTGCCCATTTCATGATCTAGTTCTGTTTTGCTTTTGATCACACATTTCAAATCAATGGCTGGTCAATAATTTTGGTAG
>NW_028044496.1:0-9419 GCF_054177405.1 Leptonychotes weddellii
TTAAAAACAAACAAACAAAAAAAAATTAAATAAAATACAGACCTTCCTTTTCAGAGACTCACATTCTAGTAAAAAATAATTTGTAATGGGAGATTTAATAGTAATTCTGGACAGCAATATAAAAACCTCCACACAGCAGTTCAGAATGAGAAGCAAGAACAAGGCAGCAGGTGTGTGGGCCACTGAACTTGGGACTCAGGGTGGGAGTGATGCAGGACACCTGGATGTAGGGAGGGCTTCCTGGAAGAGGGAGGACTTGCAAGATGGTCAAATGTGGCTGAGTACAGACAGCACCAGATCTTCCAGGCAAGAAGCATGGCATTAGCCTCTCTGATTTCTCCTTCCTCTTTTCAGATGTGACTTTTATAACCAGACACAGCAGGGACAAGTTTTAACTAAGGCTTCTTCCCTCTCTGCCCCAACCTCCTTGAATGCCCTTTCTGAATGATTTCTACCCCAAGGGCCGTGCACATCTTTTTAGCACATCTTTTAAGTCTCTATGACAGAGGGAAAATCTTTGAAAGAAAGAGCTTCTTGAGAATCAAAAACTAAGTATCAAAATAAGCAATGGGTTTGGAAGAATGCATGCTTTGCCAAATTCTTCTGCCACAAGGAAAGGAAATTTTAAAAAGTAAATAAACAAACAGAAAACTTCCTGAGCTGAAGAAAGGTAGATATTTTATCCAGAGTCAAAATAGAAGAGCTTGAGGATGAGTTGGTGTGGGTCCCTGAGAATGAGCCATCTCTTCTCCTTCTTGAGATCAAAATTGTGGGTGAAAGGGGGGGACCATAGAAATCCCAGAGAAGTTTAGAGGACCTGAGAGCATAGCAGACCTGAACCACTTCTAGGGGAGCAAGTGCCAGTGCCTACAAGTCCCCCACAGAGGCCTCTCTGAGAAGCTGGCTAGGGGAAGGTGAAGAGGGTCCAGGCAGCTGTACCCAAGGACCTCCTTGCTGAAGCCTGCACCCCCCCCAGCAGGTCCCAGGAGGGACAAGGAAGAGTGTCAAGCAGGTCAGGGAACCCAGAAAGAGAACACAGGGTGTGTGAATCCAACAAACCGAGGCCACTGCAGGAGATAGCAGGCCATGAGTAGCAGAAGATCCGATCATATCTCCGAGGTGACACAGTCCCTCCACATCTTACTCCCCTCCCCACCCCCAACCTGTGCCATACCTAAGCCCCTCATGATCATTCCCCGAGGAGAAGCAGAATTCCAAACTGGCAGATCAAAAGGAAGAGAGTTTAAACTTTAAGATTCCCTGAGTGGGGGGCGCCTGGGTGGCTCAGTCGTTAAGCGTCTGCCTTCAGCTTAGGTCATGATCCCAGGGTCCTGGGATCGAGCCCCGCATCAGGCTCCCTGCTCCGCGGGAAGCCTGCTTCTCCCTCTCCCATTCCCCCTACTTGTATTCCCTCTCTCGCTGTGTCTCTCTCTGTCAGGTAAATAAATAAAATCTAAAAAAAAAAAAAAGATTCCCTGAGTGGGTACAATTGTTAAGTGGAAATGTGATGATGGAAAACTAATTCTAGTTATTGAGAGAGTAGTTATATTTTTTGCACATCCAACTTCTCAGCCTAGAAAATTCTCAACTGTTAGACAGGAAGGCCTCTTGAATTGTGGCTTCACAACTCAGTCTCAAGCCCTGGGAGTGGCAATCAGAGGCATACCGGGACATCCTGGGGACTTTTAAAAGATGGACCAATGCCAGAGACCACCACAACACAATTGAGTCAGAATTTCTGAGAATGTGGCTCAGAGAATCTGCACTTTCTAAAAAGCCGCCGCCCGCCCCCCCACGTTGATTATAATGCACAACCAAAACTGAGAACCAGTTTCCCACCAAATTTAAAACCAGTGCTCAGTGAAGTCTATAACCCAAGTGCTCACTACTTGTGAGATTTATGGTCCATCTTCAAGGAATCTTCCAGGCACAAGGTGGCTCTGGAGTTGCTGTTTTTCCACTTTATTTCCATCATTTCTCAGCTCCCTTCCCAGGTACACTGGTAATTATTGCAGGGCTCTCTGACAGACCTCTTCCTCCACAGCAATGCCTCACTCATGGAATCTTTCCAATCCATGCCCCTTCCTGACCCCTGAATTTATTGTCTATTGATTGTTTAGGATTCATTACTTTCTATTGGCTGCTCATACTATTCATATTATGTAGAAATGCTAATTCCTTAGTAATTTATACCATATGTGGATCACCCAAGGCAAAAAAAACCTCTTTTTCTCCCTTTTATAGATTTTGTTCATTTCCTTTTGGAAATGATGATGTCACCATCACATGAAATCCCAAAAATGAATGTGTCAAATTATTTTGATTTGCAGCCGGGCTGACAACTCGGCCTTGGCTTCCCTCATTGAAGTCGCTTTCAGGATGGTAACTATTGAAGGGAAATGGGGCTTTTAGGGAGACGAGCCAGGCAATGGGGTGTTGCCACCAAGGGAGGGAGCATCAGGCAGATTTCAGAGAGCCCTTCACAGCTCCTCAAGGGCTGGCCCAGCTCTCCCACCAAGACCAAGCCAGTCTTTCATTCCCACCCCACCAGCCCAGTTTTCTCTCTGCCAGAAATTAGAAAGGGAGTGAATCCAGAGAAGTTTCCTCTGCCCTAAATAAAGACATCCCCTGCCTGTGCCCTCCTGCCTGGAATCCCATTCCATAGAAGAAGGCTAAAAACCTTTCTTTTTAAATGATAACAAATACAGAATTGTGGTTTGGAGTGCAGGTTTTTTAAAAAAAAAAAAGGCTTCAAAAAGTTATTCTGGGTTCAAATCGTGGCTCCTATGTGATTTTGAACAAATTACTTGACCTTTTGGCCCCAATCTCCTCCACTACAAATCAGGGCTGATACATAAATAGAAAATGCCCTGCTTTGCTTTATCATTAACATTAGCATTAGAAAATGTCCTGCAGCTTGCCCAGGAGATAGCAAACCTGAACTCTGTTCTCACCAGCTTAAGTTGTTCAAGGATGAAGGAGTTCAGGACACACCACCTCAAACTAGGCCACAGTAAGTATTTTGAGCTGAAAGCACTTGAAAAACAGCAAATGCGGAGAGGCTTTCTCTGAATGTCCTTTATCTGCCTAAAGACAGACCCTCCAGAAGGACCTCAATTGTCTTCAATTTCCTCCCCAGGAGTTTTATCCACCAGGCAGGATTGACTTTTGTCACAGGAGATGAGACCAGAAGTTGATACCACAAAGACAAACTCGATCACGAACTGTCATACCTCCCATCTATTCTTCTGAGGGCCCATTCATCTTTCCTAAAAATCAGTAACCCTCCCCTATATGGCCTACATTCCCCTCCCCCTTCTATTATTAATATGGCATATGAGCTCTCAAAACTCACTGATTTTTTAGGAATTCACCTTTTTTCCTGATGCTGCCATGCACATAATATTAAAAATTAACAAATTTGTAAAATTTTTCTCCTATTAATCTCCCTATTGTCACTTTATTTCATAGACCCAGCTATCCCGAGAGGGATGAGAGAAACTCCTCAAGGACCATGAATTTTGAGTGTCTAAGAGGGCCAGATCCCATGCTGGGCCTATCCGAAGTTTTTTTCCTATGCTGTGAACATGGGTTTTCTTTAAACCAGTGTGTTTGGACCTATTGACTTACTCTGTCCTATCCAGAGTACTGGTTTAAATCTTTAATCAAAATAGCCACCATAAACCACGTGCCCTCTTTCCCAGCATTTCAAAACCCCTGGCTTTGGTGAATTTCTTCATTGGTGAGTATTCCCTTCCTATCTCTCAGAGTTCATGGATCAGCTTTATTTTTTTAATTGTTTTAAGTCTTTAAATTCCAGTTACTTAACACACAGCATAATATTAGTTTCAGGTGTACAACATAGTGACTCAATACCTACATACAGCACCTGGTGCTCATCACGAGTGCACTCCTTCATCCCCATCACCCATTTCACCCATTCCCCCATCCACCGCCCCTCCTGTGACCATCAGTTTGTTCTCTGTATGTTTCTTGGTTTGCCCCTCTCTCCTCTTTTTTTTTGTTCCCTTTGCTCATTTGTTTTGTTTCTTAAATTCCACATATAAGTGAAATCATCTGGCATTTGTCTTTCTCTGACTTATTTTGCTTAACATAATATTCTCTAGCTCCATCCATGTCATTGCAAGTGGCAAGATTTCATTCTTCTTTATGGCTGAGTAATATTCCATTATATATACCACTTCTTCTTTATCCACTCATTAGTCAATGGGCACTTGGGCTGCTTGCATAATTTGGCTATTGTAGATAATACTATGATAAACATTGGGGTGCATGTATCCCTTTGAATTAGTATCTTTATATTCTTTGGGTAAATACCTAGTAGTGTGCTGCATCATAGGGTAGTTCTATTTTTAACTTTTTGAGGAACCTCCATACTGTTTTCCAGAGTGGCTGCACAGTTTGCATTCCCACCAACAGTGCAGGAGGGTTCCCCTTTCTCCACATCCTAGCCAACACCTCTCATTTCTTGTGTTATTGATTTTAGCCATGATATCTCATTATAGTTTGATTTGCATTTCCCTGGAGATCAGTGATGTTGAGTATCTTTTCATGTGTCTGTTGGCCATCTGTATATCTTTGGGAAAATGTCTGCTCATGTCTTCTGCCCATTTCAGTTGCATCATTCATTATTTTGAGTGTCAAGTTGTACAAGTTTTTTCTATATTTTGGATACTAACCCTTTATCAGACATGTCATTTACAAATACCTTCTCCCATTCTGTAGGTTGCCTTTTAGTTTTGTTGATTGTTTCCTTTCCTGTGCAGACGCTTTTTATTTTGATATAGTCCCAATAGTTTATTTTTGCTTTTGTTTCCCTGGCCTCAGGAGATATATCTAGAAAGAAGTTGCTACAGCCAATGTCAAAGGGGTTACTGCTTATGTTTTCTTCTAGGATTTTGTGGTTTCAGATCTCACATTTAAGTCTTTCATCTATTTTGAATTTATTTTTGTGTATGGTGTAAGAAAGTGGTCCAGTTTCATTCTGCATGTGGCTGTCCAGTTTTCTCAACACCAAAAGGTTATGTGCTGCTGGCCATCTCCCAGCTTCTCTCTGTCCACAGAAATGGTAGTTTTAAGATGCTCTCTGTTGGCTCCCATTGAAGTTGATGTGGTATTGAGTTCTCACTGCTCAGGAAAGTCTTCCTGCAAAAGAGAGTAGGTTGAGGAACAAAATTCTCAGAGTGGGAGATTCAGAAGAGACTGTGCAGGGAGTATAGAAAAGCTAATCACAGTTTCTTTTTTTTTTCCTTTTTTTTCTTTTAAAAGATTTTATTTATTCATTTGAGAGAGAGAGAGCACAAGCAGGGGGAGAGGCAGAGGGAGAGGGAGAAGCAGGTTCCCCACTGAGCCGGGAGCCCGCCATGGGGCTTGATCCCAGGACCTGGAGATCATGACCCGAGATGAAGGCAGATGCTTAACCGACTGAGCCACCCAGGCACCCCAGCTAATCACAGTTTCTGTTGCTATTGGAGGGAGGTTTCAAATGGACAAATGAGGTTGACCTCACCTCTGCTCTCCTTTCCTGCCATGAATGTGGATGTGATGTTTGAGCTGTGGCAGCCACCTTGTGACCACGGGCAATTACTGTATGCCCAGGCTTATACCAAATCCTCATTGCAACCCTATGAGGTAGGAGCCGTTATCCACCCCATTTTACAGATAAAAGAACCCAGGCCTCTGAGAGTGGAAGAGCACACAGGTTTCGATAGTAGAGATGGCATTTGAACCCAGGTTTGGACCCCAGAGTCAGCGCTATTAACTATGAACTCTACAGTTTTCATAAGAGCTGGGGACAATGGAAGGCAGAGGGGGCTCCAGCTTCATGGTAGCCACTCCCTGTCTGTGTTGGTGTGCTGCTCAATTTCTTTTTTTCTTTCTTTATCTGAGAACAGGTGGGCTGAAAGCAGAAAACTGGAGCAGAGCATGTTGGGAGACTCCCTGTGAGGTTGATATTTAATCATTTGTCTGTTTAACTGCAACAAGTGAGGGTGCAAATGCAGCCCAAGGTGTACTGTTTTAATGATAAATCCGAGGTGAGTGCTTGCAATTCCTTAATTACGTATATTTTTCTCAGGAAGGGTTTAAGGACCCCGCAGGTGCCTGCTCTCTGGGCCTCATTATCTTTGACAAAGCCAGGATTTATATGTTCAGAGCAGCATGTGGCAAAACGTGTGCAAGGGTTGGGAGGCTGCTTATGTTTCCCCTGCTATTAAAGTGTCACCTCAGGGTAAATAATATGTGTTAATATGCCAGACACATCACCCAGGCTTGTTTCTCTTACCTCATCTGGAAATAATTTAACAGCTTAAACCAACTTCATGTAATGAAGTGTAAATGTAGTGAGTTATTTGGTCTTTCTAAAAAAAAGTGACATTTTCACATCACTCTTATTCTATCTCATTTAATTCAATTGTGAAACCCACAAATTATTAAAATGAGATGTGTTTTCCCAAATCATTATATTACAAAGCTCTCATTGCATTGGGAGTCGCTGATTCGGCTGGAACAGGGGAAGGAAACTTTTCTCCCTCATGGCCTTGTTAACACCCCTTGGTACTTGTCAGTACTCAATGCATCCTGTCCTTCCTCTTTCAGTTGTCATGGCTACTGGGGATAGGCTCAGTGACCAACACTAGAATTTGGTTCAACAGAATGCCTGTTCCCATCTCTGCTCATCTGCTTCTCTGCTATAGAGGCTGGAGGGATATGTAGTCCTGTGCATATGGATCACGTGATCTGGTTCTGTCTAATGAGATATAATTGAAAGTCCTGGGGATATTTGGGGGAAAATTTCAAGAAAAGCTTTTGCTTTCCTGAAAGGAGTAAGACAATAAGGTTGGCATTGCCCCTTCTCTCCGTTTTTGCCATAATGTGAATATGAATATGATGCTTGAGCTACAGCAGCCATCCTGTCACCAAGAGGCAAAACACACATAGGAGAGAGTAACCATGCTAAAGATGATGAAATGAAATGAGCTTGGGTCTCTGATGTTATCATGAAACAGCTGAACTAGTGCCAGCAATTTTCTATCTTTAGATTTCTTATTACTAAGAAAAACAACCTCTAACCTTTAGCTATTATAGTTGGGTTTTTTCAGCCTAACACATTTCTAACTGGGAAAACATAGCTGGATCAAGTGGTGACCCAGCCTTAATCTGCAAGGTCTGGGCAATTCTGGAGAGGAATTAACCCTCTATCCTCCCTCCCTTCCTTCCTTCCTCTCATCCTTCCTCCCTCTTATCCTTTTATTCATTCACTCATCTACCCAACAAATATTTATTTAGCATCTACAATGTGCTTTCTTGATGTTGGGGAAACAATAGTAAATAATAGACAAGTGCCTTCTCTTCTGGTGCATAAGCTCTGTCAGAGAGAAACTAATAATATAAATAAATATATAAACAAGATAATTTCACAATAGCAAGTGCTAAGTAGAAAACAAAACAGGGTGATGTGATCAAGTGTGAAGGGGCAGGAGTGACAGGTCCACTTTAGATGGAGTAGGAAGACATTTGTGAGGAAGCGATATTTTTGTTGCACACTGAATGGCCAGAGGTGCCAATCACACAAAAATCTCAGGAAAGTGTTCCAGGTAGAGGGAAGAGCAACTTCAAAGATCCCCAGGAGAGAAAAGGCTTGGCTGGCTAAGGAGTTGGATGGAGGACAGTATGGCCAGAGATTTATATGGGAAGAGGACGAGGAGGAGATGAGCTTAGAGAGAGGCAGAGACCAGGTCATGTGGGGCCCTGGAGGACTTGTTAAGTCATTTATGAGGTGGCCTCCAGAAGACATGGACACTAGAGGTCTTCTGGATGAGTGGCAGAAGTGGGGAAGCCAGTGTTGTTCTCTTTTGAACCATGGCATATTTTCTCTGTCCCAGCAGAGCCCTTGAACTTCCAGTGATGCTCTCTTGGGCATCTGATTATCTTGGTCGCCAGGTCCTTACCTGGAGAGGTTGCTGTGGAGCAGCCCACTGAGATTAGTCAGGATTCTTAAGTTGTAAGGAATAGAACCAACTTGAATTAGTTTAAACGAAAGGGGGAGTTTTTTAGAAGTACCTCCAAGGTGCCCCAACTGAGGGCTGAATGAGCTGGAGTACGTATCTACCAACTTCCCATCTATCTATGGTTGAGATCTGCCTTGGAGGAAGTGTTCAACTTGCCTTGTTTGGCCAGAAAAATCCACTGGCAGAGAAAATTTGTAGGAAGCAGCTTTGGATTCTAGATGTGCATGCTCAGGGGCTGCCATGCTGCAACAGTGCTCTCATTTGATGGCTCTCCTCTCTCTTTGTGGTATGCCAGCTATGGAGGCAGCTGACAGGACAGCAATCGTGCTTGGCCCTGTGTTTTTACAGTATTGTATCCTTTTGTTGAGTTGCTAATTGCTTTAGAATAGGGGTTGGCACAATTTTTCTATAAAGGGTTAGTAAATATTTTAGGCTTTGTGGACCATATGGTCTGTGTTGTAACTACTCAACTGTGCCATTGTAGCATGAAAGCAGCCATTGACAATACATAAAGAATGAGTAAAACTGTACTGATGAAGCACACAGAGGGTTGGACTTGGTGCATGAGCCATAATTTGCCAAACTCTGTTTCAGAACATCCTCTGGGTTCATTATGGGAGAAGTGAATAGGGCGTTCTATAAAAAAGGTTTCTTCCTTAGGTGAGATAAAGAGACTTCCCTGTCAAGGGATGTCATGTGTTTTGTGGGTCTGCAAGGATGTGAGGGGAACCCCCTTAGTGGTGGTGATGGAGTCATTCAAAGGTGAACTCTAAAGAATTAACCATCATAAGGGTCATTATAGCACTCAGTCCCTACAGAGATGAGCTTGACTCATGCCCTGTTCCCTTTTTAAATTCTTTTCCAAATTTCCTGAGGAACACACCTGCTCTGGCCGTAATTTCTCCCCTGGATCTTGCTATCATGCTATGCAGTGTCATGCAGTGTGACTCTCCACGAACTGAAAGGACTGGCTATCCCTTTCTTTTTTTTTTTTTTATTCTTATGTTAATCCCCATACATTACATCATTAGTTTTAGATGAAGTGTTCCATGGTTCATTGTTTGTGCATAACACCCAGTGCTCCATGCAGAATGTGCCCTCCTCAATACCCACCACCAGGCTAACCCATCCTCCCACCTCCCTCCCCTCTAGAACCCTCAGTTTGTTTTTCAGAGTCCATCATCTCTCATAGTTCGTCTACCCCTCCGATTTCCCCCGCTTCATTCTTCCCCTCCTGCTACCTTCTTCTTCTTCTTCTATTTTTCTTAACATATATTGCATTATTTGTTTCAGAGGTACAGATCTGAGATTCAACAGTCTTGCACAATTCACAGCGCTTACCAGAGCACATACCCTCCCCAGTGTCTATTACCCAGTCACCCCATCCCT
>NW_028044497.1:0-441 GCF_054177405.1 Leptonychotes weddellii
AATTATTTTAAATTTCCTTCTGTGAATTACATATAGTCTCCTTTTGCACTTTTTTTTACTGATTTATAGGAATTATTTATATATTCTATAAGTCTGCATAATAATCCTTTTGTGTGTGTGTTTTTTCATAGTCTATCATTTGCATTTTGTCTTTCTGAATATCTCACTAAGGTATAATGAGGTATATAAACTGTCAATGTTTTCTTTTTTTTAATTAATTATTTTTTTTTTTTTTTGATGTAGGGTTCCATGATTCACTGTTTGCATATAACACCCAATGCTCCATTCAATACATGCCCTCTTTAATACCCATCACCAGGCTAACCCATGCCCCCACCCCCCTCCCCTCTAGAACCCTCAGTTTGTTTCTCAGAGTCCATAGTCTCTCGTGGTTCGTCTCCCCCTCCGATTCCCCCCCTTCATTTTTCCCTTCCTACTATT
>NW_028044498.1:0-441 GCF_054177405.1 Leptonychotes weddellii
TGTTCCTAGGGTCTGTCTACCCCACCACCTAATCACAGGCGTGAATGAGCTGTTCTGTTGCTCTACAACTGGAAGCTCAAGCTAAATTAGAAGTTGGATAGATATTTAATACTGTAAGTCTGTAATATTTAGGTCTGGTATGTTTATAACTAGATTATCCAATATACATTTATTTATTTATTTATTTATTTATTTATTTATTTTTAAAAAGATTTTATTTATTTATTTATTTATTTATTTTTTTTTTTGTTTTTTTTTAAAGATTTTATTTATTTATTTGAGAGAGAGAGAATGAGAGACAGAGAGCACGAGAGGGAAGAGGATCAGAGGGAGAAGCAGACCCCCCGCCGAGTAGGGAGCCCGATGTGGGACTCGATCCCGGGACTCCAGGATCATGACCTGAGCTGAAGGCAGTCGCTTAACCAACTGAGCCACCCAGGC
>NW_028044499.1:0-441 GCF_054177405.1 Leptonychotes weddellii
CCATCGTCCTTGTTACTGCTTTCTTCACCACCACCACCACCATCATCATCACCGTCATCACTGCCACCATCCTCACCACCATCACCGCCACTGCCACCACCATCATCATCATAACCACCATCACCACCATCGATCATCACCACCATCACCGCCATCACCACCACCATCCTCACCACCATCACCATCCTCACCACCACCATCACCATCACCATCATCACCACCATCATCACCATCATCACCATCATCACCACCACCATCCTCACCACCATCACCATCCTCACCACCACCACCATCATCACCATCATCACCACCATCATCATCATCGCCATCACCACCATCATCATCACCATCACCATCATCACCACCACCATCATCACCTTCATCATCATCACCATCATCATTATCACCATCATCATCATCACCACCATCACCACCATCATC
>NW_028044500.1:0-441 GCF_054177405.1 Leptonychotes weddellii
GAAAATTCAGAAAGATCAACTTAACTTTATCTCAGAACAAACTTAAGAACATTTGTAGGAATATAAAAACATTCAGCACCCAAGAAAATTAATTTCACAATGTCTGATATCCAATCAAAAATTACCAGTCACATAGAAAAGAAGGAACATATAACTCATAATCAGAAAACTCAATAATATGATACCAGTGCAGAACAAAAAATACAACTAAAGGGAAGACATTAAAACTGATAACAGATTTAGGGGGGGCGGAGCAAGATGGCGGAGGAGTAGGAGACCTGGATTTCGTCTCCTCTCAGGAATTCAGCTGGATGGGGATCAAACCATTCTGAACACCTACAAACTCAACGGGAGATCGAAGAAAGGAATAGCAACAACTCTCTGAACAGAAAAGCGACCACTTTCTGGAAGGTAGGACGTGCGGAGAAGTGAATCCGAGGT
>NW_028044501.1:0-441 GCF_054177405.1 Leptonychotes weddellii
GATTGAGACTGAGCCCCGAGTAACTGTAACACTAACACTTGTTTCCTCCAGCTGGATTCTCTGCGCTTCGCCCTAATGCTGAAGATCTTCTAGCTCTTCCCCAGTGAATGACAGGTAGAAAATGTTCTGACCGCAAGAAGAAACCCGGTGCACTCCCCGCGCACCCATGACTACAATTCCCGGAAAGCATTGCGGTGCGCCTTTACGCCCTTTTCAGTTTAGTTCAGCCACCAAGCCCCCCCTCCCGCCACCTTCCGGGTTTAGTGGGCGGGGCTACATTTTTATCCAGTGACCCCCGCTGCGGTGCCAGGGGGCGAGAAATTGTCCAATCAGCGTCTGGGCAGAAGCACCAATGAGCGGGAAGGTTGTTAGGGCAGTTGACGTGAGCGGCGTCTCTGAGCCCCGCCAGCTGAGCCCGGTGGAACCAAGCCCTCTTTCCTT
>NW_028044502.1:0-441 GCF_054177405.1 Leptonychotes weddellii
GCTTCTCCCTCTCCCACTCACCCTGCTTGTGTTCCCTCTCTCGCTGTGTCTCTCTCTGTCAAATAAATAAAATCTTTAAAAAAAAAAAAAAAAAGCTTTTATATGGGAATAAAAGGTAAGAAGTTTGGGGTTTTTTTTTAAAGATTTTATTTATTTATTTGACAGAGAGAGACAGCAGGAGAGGGAACACAAGTAGGGGGAGTGGGAGAAGCAGGTTTCCCGCTGAGCAGGGAGCCCAATGTGGGGCTCAATCCCACGAAGGCAGACACTTAACGACTGAGCCACCCAGGCACCCCATAAAAGGTAAGAACTTTTATCTTACCTGATGAAATAAGTGATGATATTCTCCCTGTTAGGAAAAGCAGGCTCATCGATGAGTTTGCCGGGATGTCAGCTGATTTGTATAAATAAAAACCACAGAGGTAAAAATCATACAGATTC
>NW_028044503.1:0-441 GCF_054177405.1 Leptonychotes weddellii
CTAAATAGTGAAATGTAGTAGCCATCATGAAAGGCATGTCCTCTTGCATGCTTTTTTGCCTACTTTTTATGAAAACATATGCCTGTGAGGGAATCCTAAATATTTGCAAAATCACACTTCGTATTTATCGTCATGACGACAGCAACAGTCACCACCAGCGCCCACCACTGCCAATAATCTTGCTTTAAGGAGAAGCCTGCTCCTTGCATCTGAGGCTTCTCCAAGGTTCTCTTACATTTCTATTTTTTTTTTTTTTAAGATTTTATTTATTTATTTGACAGAGAAAGACACAGCGAGAGAGGGAACACAAACGGGGAGTGGGAGAGGGAGAAGCAGACTCCCCGCCGAGCAGGGAGCCCGATGCGGGACTCGATCCAGGGACTCCAGGATCATGACCTGAGCCGAAGGCAGTCGCTTAACCAACTGAGCCACCCAGGCGCC
>NW_028044504.1:0-441 GCF_054177405.1 Leptonychotes weddellii
TCCAAACCCAGCCAATTCCTGCAGTGCACTCCCACGTCACTCCTCCCAGGGGAGGAAGGGGCGTCTCCCCAGATCTGCCGCTTGTTGGGTCCCTGATGGAAGAGCAGTGGCCCGACTGTGCCACGGATCATGGTTTATGGCAACCCCGAGCTCAGAGCCCACTCCTCGGCTCTGTCTCTGCAGCCAGCTTCCCTGCTCCGGTACCTGGGAGTTCTGCCTTACTCAGGCACCCCCGGTCTTTCTGTGACCCCGAGGGTCCTGAGACCACACTGTCCCAGCGAGGGTTCCACCCCCCACTTAGCCACTGTAGTGACGTCCCTCAGTGGAGCTGACTTCTTAAAAGTTCCGATTTTGTGCTCTGCTGCTCTATCACTTGCCAGAAGCAGCCGATTGAGGCCCCCTCCCCTGCCATCTATCCTCCCGAATATCACCTTGGATTCA
>NW_028044505.1:0-441 GCF_054177405.1 Leptonychotes weddellii
TTGAAGGACTGGGAGCTTGAAGCTGGGAAGATGTTAGAAAGCTAATTTATAGAGTATGACAATAATAGCAACTACTTGGTAGGGGTATGGTAAGAACTGAATGGGAAAATCAATGTAAAGCACTTTGCAACCGAGGAGCTCACAGGTGGCAAAGGCACAAATGTTGGCTGCTATAACAGCAACTATTACTGTTGTCAGTACGATTTGGTAGGAGGTTATCAAGTATACTCAGGTGCTGGTGGTAGGGGCAGAGAAGGTGGGGATGGACTCAATGGACATTAGCAATATTCAGGGATAAGGCAGAGGAGACAAAGAGAAACTTGGGGATTTTGAGCCGGGGTGACTGGAGTTGGCTGGTGCCATCAACAGAAAGTGGGAAGTCAAGAGAAGTAGCTCCTAAGGACAAAGACGACGTCAGTTTAGTAGAAACTCAATTTTAGG
>NW_028044506.1:0-441 GCF_054177405.1 Leptonychotes weddellii
AAAATGAAACAATGAAGTTTTATTCATTTGGTTTATTAAGTATAAGTAATTAAATTAAGGCATTATAAAAGAAATGTTAAATTTATATAAAATATATTTAAAAGAATAAAGCTGAAACTAGTGTGTGAATTAAAGAGTTTCCAGACAAATGAAAATATCACAAAACTAGGGGTAGCAATATTTGGATCAAATATAATGCTGTTTAAGTTTAAAAATTCTCAGAAAGGAAAAAATATGTTTTGTTTTTTTTTTTTTTTTTAAAGATTTTATTTATTTATTTGACAGAGAAAGACACAGCGAGAGAGGGAACACAAACGGGGAGTGGGAGAGGGAGAAGCAGACTCCCCGCCGAGCAGGGAGCCCGATGCGGGACTCGATCCAGGGACTCCAGGATCATGACCTGAGCCGAAGGCAGTCGCTTAACCAACTGAGCCACCCAGG
>NW_028044507.1:0-9419 GCF_054177405.1 Leptonychotes weddellii
GTTGCTATTCCTTTCTTCGATCTCCTGTTGAGTTTGTAGGTGTTCAGAATGGTTTGATCCCTATCCAGCTGAATTCCTGAGAGGAGACGAAATCCAGGTCTCCTACTCCTCCGCCATCTTGCTCCGCCCCCTCTCAAGGCTAGGTCTTAAGAAAGCTTGCAGCTTCCATCTAGGTCTCTGGAGATATTCCTCAAGAGGAATCTAGCTGCTGTTAAGGGAATCTAACTCCTTTAACACCAGCATGTTGTGGGAAACTCATGCCACATGGATAGGCTGGAGGATGAGGCACACCGTGGGGAAAAAGAAGCCGAGCAGCACCAAGATGCCAGCCATTATTATCGAATGAGCTCTGTTGGAAGTAGATATTCCAGTTGTAGCCCTCCCAGCTGATATCAAACTGCCCAGTTGAGCCCCTTCCCAAGTTCTTGATTCATAAAATCCTGAGCAAAATATAATTACTGTTTTAAGTCTCTAAGCTGTGTAGGTAGATTGTTATATAGCAATAGACAAAAAAAACCAATTTCATTTATAAAAGCTGGACACTTCATAGCCTTCCCCAGAGTACATACTATAATTGTGAAGGAATACACAGTCTAATTTTAAATGAAGGAATGAATCAATCGGTTGGTTAGACTTTTTTTTTTATATTTATTGCTGAAAATCTGTCTCAGATGTATTCTTATTATACTTTTTTTACCTTATAAATACCAAATACAAACTGTAACTTTATCTTTGATGACTCAAATTTTAGTATAGACTTTAGGATTTAGCTTGAGGTTATTTTTTAATATATGTATGATATAAATTTACTTTTTATGTGTTTCTTTTGATTTAAAAGTCAAATGTTCAAAAAAGCATCAACTGTTTATGGTTACATTAAATACAATTTGAGGTTTTGAGGGTTTTTTTTTGGCAGCTCAAACTATTTGCAAGGATTGATATTTCATGATTTGTTATTTTTTTAGAGATCCTTCAAATAACAAAGATAAACTTTATTTAAACACTTGATTAAAGCTCATTTTATCTTACAAATGCCATATAAGACCATCAGTCCACTGAATTTGTGTATAAATCTATGATACACTATGTAATCATAATGATTTTATTTTGCCTGTATCTTAAAATATTTTTGCACTATATCTTTCATATGCATTCATCATTACTTACCAATTATGCCATAAAATACTAAATAATAAGAAAATGGAAGAATGTTGGAATCTCCCAGAAAGATGATGCAATACTCAATAAATCATCATTTTTCTTTTCTTCTTTTTTTTAATGGTGTGAGCTATTGAAATGATGAGTAACATCTTTCAAAAAGGTATAAAAGGAGTCTGGAGGCACTATAAATGTATAGTCCATTAGAGTCCATTCTTAGCTTTCATTGAACACAACTTAGAATTCAGAATTTTTCATTTTCTGCACATGTCAAAAAATTATAAAATGAGGATGTTTCCAATTAGATAAATCAGAAGATGAAAGTAAAGAGACAGAGAACAGCACTCTGGAGTCGTGATGATCATACAATTGGTCTCATAAATGAAATCTTAGACTCTGAGTGCTCAGATGAAAATATCCTAGATAGAGTTCCTTAAACTCAAGAATAGATAAGAAAACTATATATTTCTAAAGTCAAAAATGAATGAATTCTGGTATTCCCATCGAGTTAGCTATTCAATAAGAAAGATTTCATCATGCAATATTTTGCACAAGAACCTGGGTCATTTTGTTTTGCTAAAGGGATATATGAAACTATATATTGTGATATTTGTGCTGAACCAAAATTTACATGATGCAAGGGGATTTACTAAACTTACTTAGTTTTCAAAACACCTAATAATGTTATTTTGTTATTCTTTATTCTTTTGTAAATTATTGCAAATAAGATGACTTATATACTATTTTTTAAAAGTCAATTAGATTTAAGTGGCAAATGATGATCTCAGTACTTCCTGGTATACTAAGTGCTATGAAAGAATGTAAAGAAAATTAAAGATATATCTCTTACACCATCCTTCAGGGGAACTTGGATACCTACAGTGAAGGAATACATGCTACCTCTTAAAATGGTCCGTTACCTATATTGGAAAGGTCAAATGTCAAGCTCTTTTACATTACCCAGTGATGTTGTATATACACATTCCTGTAGTTGCCAATAGGGAAAATCTGCCTTCACCTTGACTTCATGACTATTTTTAGTTAGGTTTTCTATTTCAATTCCAATATATGTAACGTACACTGTGATATTACTTTCAGGTATACAGTCTGGTGATTCAACAATTCTATACATCATTACTCAGTGCTCATCATGATAGGTGTACTCTTAATTCCCTTCACCTGTTTCACCCAGCCCTCCCCTACCCACTTCCCCTCTGATATGACTTCATGACTATTTTTCAACCACATATTGCTCCAAAATTAGTATAAATAATGAAACAAATTCTCCAGATGTATCTTGACCATTTAAGAATAAATGTGGCTACAAGGCCCGACTATTGAAAGTACACTTTATTGATAACTCTAAGATTACTACAGCATTTTTATAGACTCATCACACTGTTGGCTTATATTAAACTTTTAATCAGCTTAAAAACAGATGTATTTTATACATGAATGCTCCCAAGGCTGACTTCTTCCTTCTTGTACATATACAATATTCTAATTTAAAGAAGGAACTTAAAATAACTGTATTAAATTCAAATGCATTGGTTTGCACAAGTTTCCAGCCATTAATATCATCTTATAATTTTTTTGTGAGGGATAGAAATACAGTTTTCTTGCCTGAGTCCTACTATTTACTTCCATTCCTGTCTGGGATTTCTTACAAAACTGGATAAATAACAAAACAGAAAAATAAAATGATTAACCATCAAGTAGTCATTAATCACCCAAATGAAAAAATGAAATAAAGCTATTTTGGAGAATTTAACCTGGGCCCGTGTTTTAAGTACAGAAACTTGAATCTAGATCTTTGTACATGAATAAAGCTGAGAGAATGAGCACAGGGCCTGTTCTACAAAGCCTAAATTAAGAGATACTTTCTTTATCTGAGAGGACTCTGGAGGCAAAAGAGAGGGTAAGAAGTAGCCTTTCACATGACAGTAGACATGAGGGGTGTTTGGAAATTTTGTACTTTCCACTCAAAATTTCCTTAAACCTTTAAATGATCTTTTTTTTTTAAAGATTCTTTTTATTTATTTATTTGAGACAGAGAGAATGAGAGAGAGAGAGCACATGAGAGGGGGGAGGGTCAGAGGCAGAAGCAGGCTCCCTGCCGAGCAGGGAGCCCGATGTGGGACTCGATCCAGGGACTCCAGGATCATGACCTGAGCCGAAGGCAGTCGCTTAACCAACTGAGCCACCCAGGCGCCCTAAATGATCTTTTTTTTGAAAAAAATATTTTATTTATTTGAGAAAGAGAGAGCACAAGAAGGGGGAGGGGTAAGGGGAGGGGAGGGGCAAGGGGCGAGGGAGAAGCAGGCTTCCTGCTGAGCAGGGAGTCAGAGGCAGGGCTACATCCCAGCATGACCTGAGCCACCCAGGCACCCCAAACCTTTAAATGATTTTAAAAATAAAGCATATTAGCTTAAAATAATAATAATAATAATAATTTTATAAGGTCCACTAACAAAGATCACCATTAAGAAATGGGTATGCAAGGCACAGACAGAGCAAGTACTCACAGTACATCTATTTGGCAAAATTTTATTTTTAGAACATAGAAAGCATCCCCACACATCTTAAAGACAATCGACCCAATAAAAATGAGCAAAATATCAGACACAAGATGGAAGATATATCCAATAGCACATGGTCAACAGCAAAAGAAAAAGTGCTCAGCACAATTAGCTATCAGAGAACTGCAAATGTAAAACCACAATCAGATGCCATTGGCATAGTTGAAATAAGACAGACAACACTAAACACTGGCAAATGTTTAGAGCAACTGGATGTTTGTGGAAGCATGAAAGGTACGACAAGGTCAGAGGACTATTTGGAAGATTTGTGTCTATTCATACAATAACAGTGTTTAGAAATATAAGAGGAAATTAAGCAAACAAAATCTTCTGAGATATACATCATGAATGAATCTCATAAAACATTGTTTAGCAAAAGCACTCAGACGTATGTCCAGCAATTAGATATTGTATGATTTCATTTGTATGGTGTCCAAGAAGATGTGAATTTTCTTTCTGATTTTGAGTGAGAAATGTTTCCATGAGATGCATTGGGGAATGGCAGAGATTGAAAGATAGGAATCTTGAGGAAAGTTTCTGGGTAATGCAAATGTTCTATTTCTTACTTGGATGGTAGGAGTATTCACTTATTCAAGTCACCAACTTTACTAGTTTTAACAACTCACTAAACTGAAAAGATCTGTGCATTTTATGTGAAGTATACCTCATTACAAATATTAAAAAAAAATACATGCTGACATAATCTTTCAACTCCAAAAATTTTTCAAAATTGCATTTCTGTGAAAAGGGTATTGCATTGGGCTGTTTAAATGATTTATGGACTTATGTCCAAACAAAGCATGTATTATACCCATAGATGATATAACTCAGCATTATATGATTAAGCTGTGTGTCATATTATTTTCCCATAGACTGGTGTCACATGGCAATGGTTGCTTGAGTTAGGGAGCCCTGACCTGCCTGCCGCCTGATTATTCCATGATCCCATCAAACCCACTGATGAGTCCTTAGGACTGCCTCCGTTTGTGATTTAGGCATGAAGTAGAGTTAACACAAGCTCAACAATTCTGGAAAATACTCTCTGCTAGCATTAACACTTTAAAATATGAACGACCAAGAACTGTTCAAGCAGATTGGCGATTGATAATGTTGAGATTATTCTTTTTGTTTTCTTTATATTGCTTTATAAGAGACACATGGGATAAGAATGAGCAGAGGAATGAGATGCTGTTAACTTTCAATAACACGTAAAATCATTCCCTCCAGTTCTATGTATATTCTATTTGAGAAAAATCTTTCAAATTAGTGTTGTATGAAAAGCTCTAAGTTTTATTTATTGCTTTTTCATATGTTCTTTACAAGAAATCCAGCCTTTTGATCAACATTATTCTTTTCTTACTTTTGACATGTATTCTTTAAAGCTTAGACACACTGAAAAATCAGAGGCTGCCTTCCAAAATGCTTAATGGATTTTTAACACATCTTGGCCAATGGTTTGCATTTTAAAATTCATATTTGTTTTCCTAAGGAACTGCTTTAATATTTAATTTGTATGTGTGTACTTCAGTTAAAAATACCCCTCCTTTTAACGTTCCTATATTCATATTTCTTTACTTTCAGTGTCTGCAAATGCCCATTCTTTATTCATCTCTCACCTGAAATTGTGGTCAGGTTGTCCTTAGAATACTCACTTAAAACATTCTTATCTCTCTGGAACAGTGTCTGATCACATTCCATAAGTCTCTTTTATCTTTTGGCCCTGATTAGCCCCTCACAAATAATGGAGGAGACTAAATCCTACGTTAGAAATCTGTGTAAAATGCACAAATTAGATTAGTAGCATTCTTGAACAAACTTAGGGAAACAAGCAGATTAGGGAAACAATGTGGAAGATGAGTGCAATGACCAATTCATGCAATGTGTGTATCAGTGTAATTACAATTTTAATGAAAGAGTTACCATAAATATTTTAATGGTTCATGATTGTTATTTTTATCTAGAATTGTCAGATTGGCTTATTGCACAGAGAGGCTATCTAGATTTTTGAACAGATTGTGACTGTGAAGTATTCTTACTATCTGTTTTAGGAAAATCAGTTTCCCTTGCATTCGTACATGAAAAATGAAAGGAGGGAAACAAAGAAAGAAAAAGGGAGTCGACGTCTCTTGAATAACTAATGGAAGTCAAAATTTGTATTCAACTCATTTAACTCCCATAATAGCCCAGTGAAAATGTTATAGTTGTCTATATTTTATATGTGCAGAAATTGAAGTTTAGGGATAAACCCAAAATGACACAAGGGGGGGGGATGCGGTGCAAAGCTGATGCCATTCTGATACCAAAATTTTTGTCCATGTCATGATGGAACTGTCCTTTCAAAGCAATTATTTTATTACCTAAAGAGAATAATAAGAGTCACTGTGTTTCTTTTCAACATCTAGTAAAACCTCATTTTTCTGGAGCCCTCAAGTACATGAATGAAGTTAAATAACCAAATTTTTTAGATCATGAATAATGGGCCATAGGATAATTTCCCATTAATGAGGATGGGAGAATATACCTCCTTCACAAAATATCAGTGGGACATACTTAAGTGCTTTTCATAACTAAGTGCAACAATTTGAAATGATCTTTTACTGCAAAATAGTTATTCTATCAGGTATTACTATTATGTGTAAAAATATATTCACTAGGGCCCCATTTGCGTTTCAGGGCCCCATACATTTGGTTGCGGATCATTGTTTTCTGCTTATTATGGGTTTTGTCCTGTCATGTTAGTCTCTGACTGTAGGTTTCACTGCTTCCTACTAATGTGCTCCATGATATATACCACCCACTCTTTCCTAAATTGATACTTCTGATGTGATCTAAGATTGGGAATTCAGGGATTCTAGTTATAGAATGGATAAGCCATAGGAGTAAAAGGCAGAGCATAGGTTATTCAGTCAATGATATTGTAATAGTACTATATGGAGAGAGAGTAGCTACACTTGTAGTGAACATAGAATAATGTTTAAACTTGTGAAATTGCTATGTTGTACATCTGAAACTAATGTACCATTGTATTTCAACCATACTAAAAAAAAAAAAAAATCACTAAAAACAAAAAAGATTGGGAATGAAGCAATCAAGCTTATTAAATTTTTACTTAAGACAAGATTAGATTTTGTAGAGGACATGAAGGGCTCCTCTGTAAGTAAATGTTGTGAACTATAGAAAATTCCGTGGCATCACTTTCAATTCTCAGATGTAATTTTTCACTTACCACTTGGCCCTCATTTGAGTTTCAGGGAGATGAAGTTGCTGGAGAGCTAACATAGGGCCAAGGTCAATTGGTAACATATGTAATTTATGATTGTCTTTTTAAATCATATGCAATATTCCAAAATGTTTCATTCAAATACACTAATTTTCAAAAGAAAATTATAAATATGATTTTATGATCTAAGATGCATGCCAATATCAATATAAGTGGGTAAATTAAGTGCATTTTAAAAAATCTGCAGTTACATTTTACATTTTTGTTTATCTTAACATCTATGTTTAAAATTTTTAACAGCAAAAATATCATTACTAGTTTTATATTAAACTACTAACAAAGAGTAGTTTAATAGCAACTTACCCCAAACTTTTGTTATTTTCATGGGTTAGTTTTCATACCATTCTGGCTTCTTAATATCTCAATTTATCTTCTGACTTGGCTAGGAAATTATTATTACCATAATGTCTCCTATTTTCTACTGCATCTGTACACTTTGGAACAAAAATTTTTGCAAAGCCTTGGGAACCTTCCACAGATACATTGTTATAACATTTAAAAAAAAAACCTCAAAAATGCATTTGTCCTACTTCTTCTTTTCAAAGGTATGTCTGCTCAATTAAAATTTTTAAATATTAAAAAATGGAAATTTAAGTCCAACTTGCCTGACACAGCATATTACAAAAATTACACCTCTGTAGAACTTTAATGAAAAAAGACAAAATATAACAGTATCATGGTTATAAAATCAATCCATTATTCTTTGTTTTTTTAAATTAGAGATTAGAGAAATTTCAACTTTATCATTGCTAAAAATCTCAAAAAAGTATTTCTTACATTTAGTAATGAAGATCTATCATGTTGTAAAAAGATAACAGATAATGAGTCAACTTACTACAAAATGGTTGATATAACATCATTTTATAAATAAATATTGCCAAAATATTCAATATAATTGTTTTAGAACCTTTAAATATAAATTATGAACATGATTTTTGATATACTATTTTAGAATATATATATATTTGTTGTTAAAGATTTTATTTATTTATTTGACAGAGGGAGACACACCCAGAGAGGGAACACAAGCAGGGGGAGCGGGAGAGGGAGAAGCAGGCTTCCCGCGGAGCAGGGAACCCGATGCGGGGCTCGATCCCAGGACGCTGGGATCATGACCCAAGACGAAGGCAGATGCTTAACAACTGAGCCACCCAGGCTGCTCTAGAATATATTTTTAAAGTGAACTGTTAAAAATTATTTTTTTTTAAGATTTTATTTATTTATTTGACAGCACGAGAGAGCACAAGCAGGGGGAACAGTAGAGGGAGACGGAGAAGCAGGTTCCCCGCCAAGCAGCGAGCCCGACGCAGGGCTCAATTCCAGGACCCTGAGATCATGACCTGAGCCGAAGGCAGATGCCCAACCATCTGAGCCACCCAGGCGCCCCAAAAATTATTTTTATTGGTTAGAAATAGATATAATTCTAGATTAGATGGTCACTATTTGATGTAGATGCCTGGCCACAACTCATTAACATGTTAACACATAATATATAACCTATTGTGTTTAAGGTTCTCTGGAACTTCCTGTAAGGAAAAGATCTTATTCCTGAAATTAAGGAGTTTATAGTTTGTGTAAAGTAAATGAGGGAAGAGAGATATGTCTTCAACAGGATCTAACTTCTCAACAAAATATCCATAAGAACCCAAAATTGTTTAGGTCTAAATTAATTATATACTAATAACATTACAATTTTTTTATTAATTTTAAATTTTATTAAAATACACTTATTTTTATTTGTCTATATATCATGTAAATATTTATAAATAAATTATATAAATATAATAAATAACAATATATAATACCTATACAATATAGCCAACACAAGAAAATTATGTTTGCATATACATTTAACTATTAAGTGAATGTTTTATTCAATAAGTATTTTAAAATTAGAGGAGAAAAAATAATATAATTTAGGAGTTCTAAGAATTCTTTAAAAATCGGGCGCCTGCGTGGCTCAGTCGGTTAAGCGACTGCCTTCGGCTCAGGTCATGATCCTGGAGTCCCAGGATCGAGTCCCGCATCTGGCTCCCTGCTCAGCAGGGAGTCTGCTTCTCCCTCTGACCCTCTCCCCTCTCATCCTCTCTCTCTCTCTATCTCATTCTCTCTCAAATAAATAAATAAAATCTTTAAAAATAAAGAATTCTTTAAAAATCAAGTAGAATTCTTGCCTTGTCAATTTTTGCCATTCTAACTGGTGTAAGGTGGTATCTCAATTTGGTTTTGATTTGAATTTCCCTGATGGCTAATGATGATGAATATTTTTTCATGTGTCTGTTAGCCATTTGTATGTCTTCTTTGGAGAAGTGTCTGTTCATGTCTTCTGCCCATTTTTTGACTTGATTATTTGTTTTTTGGGTGTTGAGTTTGAGAAGTTCTTTTTTTTTTTTTTTTTTTTT
>NW_028044508.1:0-441 GCF_054177405.1 Leptonychotes weddellii
TATATCTAGATTCCTGCTTCATTTATGAAAGATATACATGTGAATACAGAAAATATACTGTGAATACATCTTAATTTTTTTAAGAGCCTAGGAAGCTTTTCACAGAAGCAATTAAAAACATCTTCAGCTTTGATTTACTCCTTTGCAATATTTTGGTTTTAAATCAGACATTTGAATCCTCTATAAAAAGAGCAGGCAAATTTCACAAACACAAATATACATTTTATTTTTTATTTATTTATTTATTTATTTATTTATTTTAAAGATTTTATTTATTTGACAGAGAGAGACACAGCGAGAGAGGGAACACAAGCAGGGGGAGCGGGAGAGGGAGAAGCAGGCTTCCTGCGGAGCAGGGAGCCTGATGTGGGACTCGATCCCAGGACCCTGGGGTCATGACCTGAGCCGAAGGCAGTCGCTTAACTGACTGAGCCACCCAGG
>NW_028044509.1:0-441 GCF_054177405.1 Leptonychotes weddellii
ACATTTGTCCAAACCCACAGAATGTAGAACACCAAGAGTGAACCCCAAGGTAAACTATGGCCTTTGGGTGATTATGATGTGCTAATGTAGGTTCATCAGTTGTAACAAATGCAGCACTCCAGTGGGGGATGTTGACAATGAGGGAGGCAATTCATGTGGGGGTGGAGGGCAGGAAGTATGTATGGGAAATCTCTGTACCCTCCTCTCAACTTGCTGTGAACCTAAAACTGCTCTAAAAAATTATAAAGTCTTAATTTAAAAAAAAGTAAGCACCCTTAAGAACAATCTTCCCAAAGTAAGCAATTTTGAACAACGAATGCAAACAAATTTAGACTTTTCTAAAATTGAATCACAAAAGTTTAACTTATTCATCCAATCTTTAAGGGCAGAATAAAAAAATTTACCCCACCAGAAGCTGGGTTCTTCTGTCTGAGTTCCTGT
>NW_028044510.1:0-441 GCF_054177405.1 Leptonychotes weddellii
TGGGTTCGGGTCCTCTCACACACACCTGCACACGCGGAGCCCTCGCCTGAGTGCTCCCCGTCCCCAGATGTCCCCTCAGTCCTGCCACCCAGCCCCTCCCAGAGGCTGGGGGACAGACCCCGAGCACCATGGTGATGCGAACCTGGTATCTCGTGGGGCCAGTAGTCATTACAGTGGGGACAGCGGGGCTCGGGACTGGACTGGAAATACTTGGCCGTGCAAGGTAAGTGCATCCTGATCCCACACGTCTCGCAGCTTTGACCCTGAAACCAGAAAGGCAACGGCCGTGGAGCCTCGCTCCGTGTTCACAAACCTTCCACAAATGGCCAGGAAAACGTCCAACAGGCTCCATGGTCTTGTCTTCCAGGCCCCAGATGAAGGGTAATTCCAAAGCCCTGAGCACAAGGGCTTGTAGGAACTGTTATTAAAAAATTCTGAGAG
>NW_028044512.1:0-441 GCF_054177405.1 Leptonychotes weddellii
AAGTGACCACTTTCTGGAAGGTAGGACATGCGGAGGAGTGAATCCAAGGTGATGTTCGGGAGGATAGACGGCAGGGGAGGGGGCCTCCATCAGCTGCTTCCGGCAAGTGATAGAGTAGCGGAGCACAAAATCAGAACTTTTAGAAGTCTGCTCCGCTGAGGGACGTCCCTCCAGTGGCTAAGTGGGGGGTGGAACCCTCACGGGACAGTGTGCTCTCAGGACCCTCGGGGTCACAGAGAGACGGAGGGTGCCTGAGTGCGGCAGAGCTCCCAGGTATCGGAGCAGGGAAGCCGGCTGCAGAGACGGAGCCGAGGAGTGGGCTCTCAGCTCGGGGTTGCTATAAACCGTGATCTGCGGCACAGTCGGGCCACTGCTCCTCCAGCAGGGACCCAACAAGCGGCAGATCCAGGGAGACTCACCTTCCTCCCCCGGGAGGAGTGG
>NW_028044513.1:0-441 GCF_054177405.1 Leptonychotes weddellii
AGAGAGCACGAGCAGGGGGAGTGGCAGGCAGAGGCAGAGGGAGAAGCAGGCTCCCCGCAGAGCAGGGGGAGCCCGATGTGGGACTCGATCCCAGGACCCTGGGATCACGACCTGAACCGAAGGCAGTCACTTAACCAGCTGAGCCAGCCAGGCGCCCAATGGCACTCTAATTCTTGAACCCAGGTCTACTAAGGCAGATGGCCTCTCAGCAGCACTTTTTCCCTCCCTGCTACCTGGCTTATACTGTGCAATCCCTCAGGATATCAGACATGGAGCTATAAGTCTGAACCCCCATTCTGGATATGGTTAAAGTTCTTTGCTATAAGTGGATATCTAGCCAATCTGGGAATGTTGCAGGGGTTTTGTTTGAAAGAGGCCATGACCAGCCCTGCTCTTAGAAAGCCCATGAATGGTCAGAAATGGAAAAGTCCTTGGTTCCAG
>NW_028044514.1:0-441 GCF_054177405.1 Leptonychotes weddellii
CTTCTCTGTAACTGTTCATCTGTAAGATGGAGATTGTATTAATACATATTTAATAGGATTATTGTGTTAAATAGAATGGCACATATATGCTTTAAATCATGACTGACACACAACATAGGTTCAATAAATATTAATATTTATCAGAACTAGGTAATATTTTTCAGAACTAGATACCATTGGAAGAACATAGGTGAGGTCCTTGGGCTTGGGGTGGGAGGTCAGTCAGGCAAGATATCCAAACTTGGATATAAAAGATAAGTAAGAATTGCCCAAGCAAAGCACAGAGCAAGGAAAATAAAGATTATTTCTTCATTAAGCAAAATCTGAGATTCTATAATAGAGGCCCAACAATACAACAACGTAAAAACAAAGATGCTTATTTCTCTCTTCTAGACAGTCCAAATGTGAATGCCTAGGTCAACAACACACTCTTCTTCTCAT
>NW_028044515.1:0-441 GCF_054177405.1 Leptonychotes weddellii
ATATGTACTAAAACACTTAGGAAGTTCTGTGTCTACCCAAGAAACATCTTTAAATTGCATGTGAAGCCCCCTCCTTCCCGCCCCCCTCCGCGGGGTGGAGAAGGGAAGGCAAAGTGAGAAGTCTTGGCAAGACTACAGTAGTAAGAAATCTATATATATTGATAGAGTAGTATTAAACATTCTTACTAAAGGAAAAATTTTTTTTTTTTTTTTTTTTTAGAAATTTTATTTTATTTTATTTTTTTAAAGATTTATTTATTTATTTGAGAAAGTGAGAATGAGAGAGAGAGAGAGAGAGTACATGACGGGGGCAGGGTTAGAGGGAGAAGCAGGCTCCTCTCTGAGCAGGGAGCCCGATGAGGGACTCGATCCCGGGACTCTAGGATCATGACCTGAGCCGAAGGCAGTCGCTTAACCGACTGAGCCACCCAGGCGCCCCAG
>NW_028044516.1:0-441 GCF_054177405.1 Leptonychotes weddellii
TGGAGGTCATCTCAATGACAGGGTAGGTTTTAAAGTCACTTAAAGAGACTGGTGAAGAACTGAACTTATTTTATAGAATTATTTTGTAAGTGTTTAACAAACAAGGAAACAATCTAACATTTAAAAACTCCATGTGACGGGGCTCCTGGGTGGCTCAGTTGTTAAGTGTCTGCCTTCGGCTCAGGTCATGATCCCAGCATCCTGGGATCGAGCCCCACATCAGGCTCTCTGCTACGCGGGAAGCCTGCTTCTCCCTCTCCCACTCCCTCTGCTTCTCCCTCTCCCACTCCCTCTGCTTGTGTTCCTGCTCTCTCTCTCTCTGTGTCAAATAAATAAATAAAATCTTTAAAAAAAAAATAAATAAATAAAACTCCATGTCACTTTCCAAAAATATATCTGTCTGAATATAAGGAGAAAGTCCCCCCCCTCAAGTATACATAT
>NW_028044517.1:0-441 GCF_054177405.1 Leptonychotes weddellii
TTGCATCGACATGGATGGAACTGGAGGGGATTATGTTAAGTGAAATAAGTCAAGCAGAGAAAGACAATTATCAAATTATCAGGGATGGGGTAACCGGGTGATGGGTATTAAGGAGGGCATGTGTTGTGATGAGCACTTGGTGTTATACACAACTAATGGATTGTTGAACACTACATCAAAAATTTATGATGTACTATATGCTGGCTAACTGAACATAATAATTTTTTTTTAATTTAAAAAATTTTTAAAAATTAAATAAAATGTCAAAATAAATAAATACTATAAATAAATAAATAAATAAATAGATAAATATTAGGCCAATAAGATCACTTGGTAATCTTTTTTTTTTTTTAAAGATTTTATTTATTTATTTGACAGAGAGAGAGATAGCGAGAGCAGGAACACAAGCAGGGGGAGTGGGAGGGGGAGAAGCAGGCTTCC
>NW_028044518.1:0-9418 GCF_054177405.1 Leptonychotes weddellii
GGTGGGGTGGGAGGGATGGGGTGACTGGGTGATAGACACTGGGGAGGGTATGTGCTCTGGTAAGCGCTGTGAATTGTGCAAGACTGTTGAATCTCAGATCTGTACCTCTGAAACAAATAATGCAATATATGTTAAGAAGAAAAAAAAAAGAAGAAGAAGGTAGCGGGAGGGGAAGAATGAAGTGGGGGAAATTGGAGGGGTAGACGAACCATGAGAGATGATGGACTCTGAAAAACAAACAGGGTTCTGGAGGGGAGCGGGGTGGGAGGCTGGGTTAGCCTGGTGGTGGGTATTGAGGAGGGCACATTCTGCATGGAGCACTGGGTGTTATGCACAAACAATGAATCATGGAACACTTCATCTAAACAAATGATGTAATGTATGGGGATTAACATAAGAATAAAAAAAAAAGAGAATAAAGAAACCAAAAAAAAAAAAAAAGTAATGGGAAATAATGTTATCATAACACCGGAGGACTAGTTTCAAAGTGGTGCCTGAAAATTTAGCTGTGCCATTTCCATTAACAGCTATGACAGGCATGTAACTAAACCCCCATGTGCTGTGCTGCAAATTTCCTGCAGAGTCCGCCATGGGGAGATGGGAATTGGAGAGTGAGTCTGATGTTTATCATGTCTATGGAGCAGTGTATAGGCATGGACCCGAAGCATTTGGAAGAATCTTTGATAGCAGCATGTGGGGTTGCTGGCCAGTGAGATGGAGCTTCTTCCTCTCCCTTAGGGTTCCTCAACCAAGGCCATTCTCCGTCTCCCAAGAGAAAAAAAGAGGAAAGACCAATACCCCAGGGTTCTCTGTCTGGGCTTCTTGGTGTCTCCATTGAAGGAAACCTCAGAGAACAATATTAAGGATGAGGGACCCAAGGGTCACACCCATCACAGTCAATGTTGCTGGAAGCAGTCAAGCCTATCTGAGGAGGACAGTAGGCTAAAACACACTGCAGTCTTAACAACTTTCTCACATTCAATGCTGGCCACTGAACCAGGCATATACCCATCACAGATATTTTCTGGATCCCCTCAAATTGTCTCCATTCAATAATGGGCCTTCATTCCTCCTTTGAGCCCTGTGCTAAAGAAGTCTCTGCATTATAGTCAGTCTTTCTCCTTTCCTCCAGACCTTGCTACTAAATGCTTTCTCCTTCTTATAGATTTGCAAAAAGCAGAGAAAGCAATCACAACTAGTTACCACTTTTACGTGAGGAGAATTACCAATCTTACTAAAAGATTGCATCAGTGCCAAAATGCCCTATGTGTCCCAGTCTCTGGGATACATAGAGACTTTGTACTACAGGTATTTATAGACAGTTCTTTCTAACATTCAGATGCTGTTTCCCTGGTTGTGGGGCTTCTCTGTAGACATCGTCACCATGCTGGGCTTCTCTAATCACAGATCCCAATAATTGATGGAGTTCTGTTATTTCACTTCTCTGCCTCAGAGCCTCAACTCTATTGGAGACAGAGTGCCCTTTTCAGAAACCCCCCCACTCTCTGTCTTTTCTCTCCAGAAACCTCTCCCAAGCTAGAATGTTTGCATCTTTTCGAGCAAGGCAACTGTCTCAGAAAGCATTTACCGAATGCTGTTGGGATAGACTTAATGTTCTCATTCTTAGAATTTTGGAACTAAAATATCCCAGCTCTTGCAAATCAAAACCTTGGATTTAAAACTTATCTCTATCTAGCCTGAGAGGCAGAGTCTACCATCTCCAGTGCTGAGGTTCCTTCCATTTAATGCTGTTCATCAGGTAGTATAGGCAGATCATGGGTTCATAAGCACTTGGACTGTTCACTCTGACCACTACTGAACAGTTGGAAACACAATAGGTTGACAGTAACTGAGCAGGTATTGAGCTCTTAGGCTCAAGATCACTCCTTTGTTTTATGACTCCCAGTCCCTGTCTTGTGATCTCATCCCTTTGCCCAGCCCAAGTCCTCCAGATGCCCCCTAAAATTTCCCCCAGGAGAAGACAGTTTGACCAGACCTGGTTCTTTCCTATTATTGTTAATTTCATGTGACAGCTTCCTAGACAAACCCATAGCTAGACTCACCAAGAAAGAAAGAGAGAGGACTCAAATAAATAAAATCAGAAATGAAAGAGGTGATGTTACAACACCACAAAAATACAAAGGATCATAAGACACTACTATGAACAATCATACACCAACAAATTGGACAACCTAGAGGAAATGGATAAATTCTTACAAACATACAACCTACCAAGACCGAAATATGAAGAAATTAAACATATGCATAGACCAACTACTAGTATGGAGACTGAGTCAGTAATCAAAAACCTCCCAAGAAACAAAAGTCCAAGACAAAATGGCTTCACCTTTGAGTTCTACCAAACATTCCAAGAATGTTTAATATTAATACCAATACTTCTCAAATCTTTCCAAAAAACAGAAGAGGGGGAAACACTTCCAAACTCATTTTACTTGGTCCTCATTACTTCCATTTCCAAACCAGAAAAGGACACCACAAGAAAAGAATATTACAGTCTACTGTCCATGGTGAACAAAGATGCAAAAATTTCCACTAAGTTTTAGCAAATCAAATTCAACAATATATTAAAAGGATAGTACAGTATGATCCAGTGGGATTTATTCCAGGGCTGCAAGGATGGTTCAACATCCACAAATCAATGCGATATATCACATTAACAAAATGAAGGATAAAAATTATATGATCATCGAGGCACCTGGATGCCTCAGTCAGTTAAGCAATCAACTCTTGATTTCGGCTCAGGTCATGATCTCAGGGTCATGAGATCGAGCCCTACATGGGCTCTATGCTGAGCATGGAGACTGCTTAAGATGCTCTCTCCCCCTCTTCCTTTGTCCCTCCCCCCCACTCATGCTTTTTCTCTCTCTAAATATATATATATATATATATAATCATCTCATTAGATGCAGAAAAAGCATTTGACAAAATTCGATATCCACTTATAACAAAAGCTTTGAACAAATGTGTGTATAGAGGGAACATACCACAACATGCCAGATCATCCTAAAATACATGTTACTGGAGGACGCTTCCACATGAAGAATTTCCTGTTGCCCCATCTCTACTCCTTCTCATGTGTGGTTAAAAGCATCCCTTCAGGCCCTCGGGGGCACATGGGGCCTCTGGGCCATCAGATCTGAGCCTGCCCTTCCTGGGTCCTGTCCTCTCAGGGGATTCTAGTGGCCTCAAGGACAAGGCTGTCATCACCAAGGGCGCTAATGGAGAAATGTGCTTCTTACCTTTCCTAGGTTATACCTCTGCGTGTCAGCAAAAGCCTTCTGGACTTCAACAGCCTAGGCCACACCAGTGACCATAGGTGAAGATTGATAGCAATTGGGAGAAGTCCACATTCTTGGCCTGCTCTTTTGCTATACTTTAGTCAAAATATCCTTTCCAGTACATAGTAGCCTAGTTTTCACTGTGTGCTTTTGAGCAAACCATTCCTTCTGTCTTGTATGTCTTTCTTCCTCTTTTCCACATGGAAAGGTCTTTCAAAATCTTGGTGAGTAATTCATTTTTTGATACTCTGAGCCTTTTCTACAGCTCACATCTCTCAGACTATGGAGTATGGCCCCTCACAATACCCACCACCTAGGATGTGCACTCAGAACACACCTCTAAACTCTACCACCTGCCCTACTCCTAAAGTGCACCATACTCCACTTGCACTACCTGTGTGTCACACATGACGCCTTGCATTGTAATGACCTATGATAGGCACCCCAACCACAAGCTTGCTATGTTCAGGGTTCTTTGTTAAGTGAGTGAATTTTAGAAAGTAAGAACTTTCTGTCTTAAACTATACAGAGCATCTTCCTTGTTCCTCTGTGAAACCGTGCTGAAAACAGGCAAAAATCGCTGAGCTACTTGTTCCAGGAAATGCTGACTCCTAGAACAAGAACTGGGAGATGGCTCAAAAGCTTATCAGTCTTGTCATCCAGGCCCTTACCACCAATGCAAAGCTAACATGTCATTAACTCTGCCTGATCCCAAACAGTTCTTTTCCTGCCTCGCAAGGCCCAGCCTGAACCCTCCTCCAATCTTCTCCTTTCTGAGACTGCTGAGATTCACACAAGCTGGTGTTCTCCCTTTTTACAATAGGTTTAATAAACTTAGCTTTGCCTGAACAGTAGGTTTTATTGTGGTCTTTTGAGAGGATGAAATCAGTAAAAGGCTAAAAATCCTGTCCATTGTCAAATAGCCATCAAGAGGCAGAGCCTTGTCAAGCCCAGATCTGCCTGAGACAGTGGCAGCAGCCTTTCTTTTAAATGGACTATTTATCAACATGAATGACTTTTCCTTGTCTGATTGCACATGTACTTTATCCACCGACCTGCGAGGCCCTTGAGGGTCATGGCAGCATCCTTGCAGCGAAGCTGCACTGCACTATGATCTCCATCAGTGTTTTTGAGAGGCAGATAAATGCATATGTACCCCCAAAATAGCAGCTAAGTGGCTGGGAGATTTCTTCCTCTTGTACCACTATGTCATCAAAAATACCTTAACCTTTTAGTTGTTAACACAATAAAAATAAAAATAAAAATAAATCAAATATTTTTTTATTTTCTATACTATAGGGGAAGGAATTAGCATTAGCTTCCAAGAGGTACAAGCTTCAAGAGTTCATTGATAGTTGAAACATGAAAATTAATAGAAAGGAAAAGTCTAAGAGAACTCAAGGCAAGGTATGTAAATGTCCTGACACCAGTTAATGATTGTGCACCCAATTCAAATGTGTATGTTGGTGAGATGCTTCCCACATGACTCTGGTGTCCTACAATTCAACTCAATTTCGGCACTGTCTACCTGGAAATAGCACCAGATTCCACACATTAAGAGCTCAGTCCCATAAGACTGCCCTTCTTCACACATACTGTCAACCTAAATAAAGAAGTAACCCAAGGCAAGCTCAAATTGCCAGAAATCAAATTTATTTGGGAATAGCAGAGGAACTGAAATTTGGGAAACACATGCTGTAGCAAGTTGTAGGTGAATCCACTGAGGGTTTGGGGCAGGCTGTATTTACAGGCAAGAAGCACAAAGAAGGGGAAATCCAGCCAAATTCCAAGCAGTAAATTCACTGGCTTGAGGATAGAGATTTTTGGTGGATGTTCGATGGTCAGAAGATAAGTCTCAGTCTTCTGTAAATCAGGCATTTATTGGTAATCAGTCTCTCACTTACTAAGTTTTGTTCTTCTGAGGGCACATGCATGAGATCTTCCATTTCATATCCTCCAGTTCCATTCTAGATTGAAATCCTTTCAAAATACACATTTTTCAAATGCCAATCACGAGGCTGGTTTATCACCCATACTTCTGACCAACTAGATATACACATTCCTAGAACCTCTCCTTAGGTTTGGTTAAATTGCTAGAGTGGCTTACAGAACTCAGAGAAACATTTTACTTAGGATAATGGTTTATTATAAAAGGATATAACTCAGGAACAGACAGATGGGAGACATGCAGAGGATGTGGAATGGGAAGGTACGATTTTCCCCAATCTCCATGTGTCCACTAACCCAAAACTCCCCCAAACCCCTTCATTTGGGTTTTTATGGAGACTTTGTTACATAAACATGACTAATTAAATTATTGGCCATTGGTGATTCAATCCCCAGCCCCTTTTTTCTCCCCAATGTCAGGGGGTAGGAATGAAAATTTCAACCATCTATTCAAGGTTGGTTTCCCTGGCAACCAGCTCCCATCCCATAGGGGTTTTCCAAAAGTCACCTCATTAACATAAGCCCCGTTGTGGTGGAAAAGGACTTGTTACGAATAATGAGATACCCATTTCACCTTCATGTCTCTGAAGTTTTTCAGGAACTGAGGACAAGAGACCAAATATTAAAACAAAAGATGCTCCCATTGCTCTTGTCATTCAGGAAATTCTAAGGGTTTTGGGAGCTGTGAGGAAGGAACTGTGGAGGAAGATATATATATATATTTCATTGCCTGAATGACCAAATATATATTTCTTATAAATCAAAATATCACAGTATGGTGGTAATTAAAAGTGTGGATTCACTTGAATCCTAGCCCCACCTTTTAATAATCATGTAACTTTAGGTGATATTCTTTAACCTTTCTGAGACTCTGTTTTTCCTCCTACAATATGGGGCTAATGGTAGGACATGTCTTACAGGATTGTTGTGGAAATGAAATTCAGTAATTGATGTAAAGTTCTCAGCACTGGGCATGAAACAGAGTAAATATGTGTGGTGATACATGTGATAAACACAAAATTTATGTGACAAATATTAGATGGGCAAAACTGCCAAGAAGTGTGTAGAAAAAGAAAAATAAATTTCCCTCTGAAACCACTTACAAGCATAAAGTTGAACAAAAATCAAAATGGCTACACTAATGCTTTAGTGAAACTGGATTTTAAAGTAACCTTTTTCCTCTCTTCCAGAAACTTCTCCTCCTCCTTTCTTGGCCTTTTGTTTCAGGAAACTGGGATCACTCTGAAAACATGACTAATGAGACTGGTAGCACATGTATAATTCCTGTTAAAACCAGCTAGATTCTGTTATTTCCCTATAAAACCCCCAGTCCCTTCCTCTAGGCAGGCTTGCAGTTTTTGAAGGCCTTAGCCTGCCACAGCCTCCTTTGCCTTGCTAAGCAATAAAGCTATGATCTTTTTTATCCCAAACTCTGTCTTCACATTATGTTTTGGCTCCAAAGCATGGAGATCAGTTTTTGACAATACCTCCACCTTTCTAGTCTCTTGGCTGAGACCCCACCATCTTGTAATAAAAGATTAACAGGAGAAAAACAAACAGAAGTTTAACATGTATGTCTCCTGTATCCATGGGAGAGACCCAGGGAAACTGTGCAACTGTCTAAAATGGCCTAAGCTATCTCCTAAATACCACCTCTGCTAAAGGCAAAAGAAAGAAGTTGGGGAAGTATGGGGAAAGCCAGTTATGAAAAGTTACCAGGAAAACCACAGATATAGTTGTTCTACAGATTTGAGACCTTGCCTTCTCCATTGATGAGAGTTTGTAGAGATTTAGTCATCCTTGTCTTCCTCTTAGCGTAGACAGTTAGTTAGGCTTTAACAGGATACCTGGAGTTCAGCAGTGAGGAAGTCATGACCAGGTATCAGTAAGGTCAGAGGCCTGCCCTGGCAACACTCCACAAGAAGCTGGATCAAACCAGACAGGTTCAAGATGGTGGGTGCCATGACAGGAAACCCCTGACCAATTTAGGAAGAAAAAGTGGGAAACCCTGCTTCCCTCCCCAAGTTAACTACTGTCAATGAAAGATGGAAACCCATCCCCCAGGGTTTGCAGTTCTCTCCTGAGCTCACTGCTCTCATACCTTGAGAGTGTATTTTTCACTTTAATAAACTTTTCTACTTCTGTTACTCATCCATTGTGCTGCATGTCTGTCCTTGAATTCCTTCTCATGACAAGACAGAGACTCTTCAGCAATTCCTTCAGGTCTGGCTGGGTCAAGGCCCCAGGGCCCAGGGTCTCTCCAGTTCACCTGGCAACATTCCTGGTACAGAAAGGGAGACACCCTTACAAGTGGAGATTTTCCTTATAAATGTAAGACTTCTCAGTTTTCAGAGCTCGTCCTATGTCTACTGTTTAAAAAATAATGAACTCAAGATAATCTTTATGCCAAAAAGGCATATTTTGGGGTGGCATATTTTGCTTCCCTTCAAGTGCCACCCAAGTGTGCCTTTGAGTGCTTGATGTCCCATGAGCATACATTTGTTAGCCGAAGGACAGATCTTCCGTCTATCATCAGAGCGCCTTCAGCAGAGGGTAAAGCTGATTACATGGAAGGCGTTGAGCAGCTGGGTGCTCAGGGTGGACAGAGGAGATGGAGAGGAAGGGTATTTGAGGTCATTAGGGCAATCCCCAGAGGGGGTGAATAATATGAGGAAGAGGGTGGAATAGAACACTGGGCAGCAGAAATCTTCCCCATAACCACTTCATAACCACTTCAGTGAGCTCTGCCAGACTCATGGGCTGTCCAGTGAGAGCGGGTGGGGCTCTGCTCTGCTTTCTGGTTTAGGCAGGGAGAAATGGTGATAGCACTTTCCTGAACATAGGGGCTGGAGGCAAAAGGGAAGCCTGGAAATCAGGGGTCAAGGAAGTATGTACATAAACATACAAAGGCAGTAGGTTCTATGGGACATCTGTGTTAACCAAGGATATGCAGCCTCATCCTTTTCAAGCTGAGTCTGCCTGAGGTCATGCTTGCCTGAGTCAAGGGCCTTCTGAGAATTTAGTGTCTTTCATTTTTTTCCATCCAAAGTCATTTTTCCTCCCATAGTCATACGCAAACATTTAAGAGCTCCATTCTTTATTTATTATTCTCATAAGATAGAGAACAAAAATCCTTGCCTTGTGGACCTCATAAGCCTAATTCCATGTAGTAAAAACAATGTATGGAGCATCTACACAGCAAAAACAGACTTAGGTGGTAAGATACACAGCAAACCAGGCAGTTATGCTCAGGGACCTAAGAATGTAATATATGAAAAGCCTCTTAAAGTGCATGGAATAGAACCATTATTCTCTGAGGGACAGTGGTTTGTGGTATAAATAGGCTCCCTAACCTTTGTAGGGTTTGGGGCAAGAATACAAATGGAGGCCCATTAACTGTATGTCTAAATCCTTAGAAATCCTAAGTCAAGTTAATGATTTGTTGCTAAGTAACATATGTTCTACCTTTCTCCCTTGAAGAGTATTCCTTCATTGCAATCTGGAAGATGATCCAAATTTAGAATTATTGGACTCCTTGGAGTGCTGAGCCAGAACATAACAACAGGGAGAGAACGAGCCCCAGCTCCCTGCCAGTCTCAGGTCTCTGCTGGCCCCCTTTCTCCTCCCACACCAGCTCCACCTGCACTAGGTGGCCTGGCCTGTGCAGGTACAGGCACTTTAGTCTATTTGTCCAGGCTTTATCCAAATTCTCAGCATAAACCACCTTTTTTCCACCTCTCAGGCACTGGGAGGCACAGTTAGATGTCATAAGCCACTCTCAGGAGGATAGTCTCAGGGAGGAGTCTCACCCAATCTAGGAAGAGTGTCAGAAGTTGTTTGGGCACAGAAATCTTAAGTCTATATCCAGAAGGAAGTATGCACAAGTACCAAATGGTCGTATTAACTTGTAACCACTAAATGATAAGCTGAGGCATACCAAAATTTTTAAGAGTTTGGTTTTTTTTTGTTTTTTTTTTTTTGTTAAAACTTTTTAATTCTCTGTTGTCTTGTGTGACTTTTCATCATTACATGTGACACAGTGACTCTTACCCCCCCACTGTTTTTGATTAACCTCAATATTTCACATATCTTTTATGTAATTTTTTTTTAAATTTTTTTTTATTCTTATGTTAATCCCCATACATTACATCATTAGTTCTAGATGAAGTGTT
>NW_028044519.1:0-441 GCF_054177405.1 Leptonychotes weddellii
AGCGACCGCAGCATCATGCAGAGCCAGAGCGTGATGCTGGCCCTGGCGCCCGGGGACCGTGTCTGGGTGCGCCTCTTCAAGCGCGAGCGGGAGAATGCCGTCTACAGCGACGACGTGGACACCTACATCACCTTCAGCGGCCACCTCATCAAGCCCGAGGATGATTAGTGCCCCCAGCAGGGCGGCCCCAGCCCCCGGGTGGTGGGGGGCCGTCCTCCTGCAGGGCCTCGGTGTGTCCCTCCGTAAAATGGGCCCCCGGGACCTGGCATTCTGGGTGAGCTTCCTCTTCTTTCCTTCCCTCCATCACCCCTCTCTCTCTCCTCTCTTGAACATACTTTAAGAGGTCCTCTAACCTAAATATTCTAGAACTTTCCCAGCCTTTGAGACCAGCACCTGTCAAACTTGAAAGTGGGTGTGAACCACCTGGGGACGGGGCTAACA
>NW_028044520.1:0-441 GCF_054177405.1 Leptonychotes weddellii
AGAAAGAACACGATCCTGTCATTGGTGACAACATGGGTGGTCCTAGAGGACATTATGCTAAGTGAAATAAACCAGACAGAACCATGATCTCACATATATATGAATTCTTAAAACAAATGAACTCACAGAAACAGAGTTGAATGGTGATTACCACAGGTTGCGGGGTGGGAAAAATGGGAGAGATGGTGATCAAAGAGTACAAACCTTCAGTTACAAGATACACCAGTTTCTTAGATCTAATGTACAGCATTGTGACTATAGTTCATAATGCTGTATTGTATACTTGTAATTTGCTAAGAGAGTAGATCTTAAGTGTTCTCATCACACACATTAAATAAATGGTATGTGAGGTAATGGATTTGTTAACCTGATTGTGGTAATATTTTCACAATGCATAAATATATCAAAGCACTCTGTTGTACACTTACATATACAATTTTG
>NW_028044521.1:0-441 GCF_054177405.1 Leptonychotes weddellii
AGAAAGAACACGATCCTGTCATTGGTGACAACATGGGTGGTCCTAGAGGACATTATGCTAAGTGAAATAAACCAGACAGAACCATGATCTCACATATATATGAATTCTTAAAACAAATGAACTCACAGAAACAGAGTTGAATGGTGATTACCACAGGTTGCGGGGTGGGAAAAATGGGAGAGATGGTGGTCAAAGAGTACAAACCTTCAGTTACAAGATACACCAGTTTCTTAGATCTAATATACAGCATTGTGACTATAGTTCATAATGCTGTATTGTATACTTGTAATTTGCTAAGAGAGTAGATCTTAAGTGTTCTCATCACACACATTAAATAAATGGTATGTGAGGTAATGGATTTGTTAACCTGATTGTGGTAATATTTTCACAATGCATAAATATATCAAAGCACTCTGTTGTACACTTACATATACAATTTTG
>NW_028044522.1:0-441 GCF_054177405.1 Leptonychotes weddellii
GGCCGACGGAGGCCCCTCCCCCGCCGTCTATCCTCCCGAATATCGCCTCGGATTCACTTCTCCGCACGTCCTACCTTCCAGAAAGTGGTCGCTTTTCTGTTCAGAGAGTTGTTGCTATTCCTTTCTTCGATCTCCCGTTGAGTCTGTAGGTGTTCAGAATGGTTTGATCCCTATCCAGCTGAATTCCTGAGAGGAGACGGAATCCAGGTCTCCTACTCCTCCGCCATCTTGCTCCGCCCCCCGCCTTCCTATTTTCTTGAGACCTAAGATCTTACATTAAAAAGTCTAAAATAATACATGCTTAATCTTAGAAAGCTCTGAAAAGCAAGTACTGAAAACCTTAAAATGTACATTTTCTTTAAAAATTATTTCAAAGTTTCACTCAGACATTTAAAAACGCTTTTAAAGAAAATGTGTAAGGTTTTTATGAGGCTGAAAAAT
>NW_028044523.1:0-441 GCF_054177405.1 Leptonychotes weddellii
GGCCCTGGGCGAGCCCCCCTCTGCAGGAGTTCTTGCTTGCCCTCCTGGCAGCACCTTCTGAAGCCCATTCAGCTTCAGTGAGTCCTCCTAACAGTGCGGTGACACGCCGAAATTATTTCTCCACCTGCCTCAGATGGTTTCATCTTTGATTCCTCTGTATCCCCAGGACGCCTGCAGGCACTTGGGGTCTTGATTCATCTGTGACTTAACAAAGGGATCTCCCTGCGCAGGGGCACCTCCACGTCACACACGGAACAGCGCAGGCCACACCCTGGCCTGGTGGGGCCAGAGTCGGAGCTGCTTACTAAGAAGCTGTGGTTAGGGACACCGAGGGGCAGGTGGTCTGGCAGGTGCATTCCTGCTCGGGGACCTGTGGTCAAGGCCCCTCCACGGTCACATAGAAGTGGTGCCTTCACTGCAATGGGACGTCTGCTGTTGGAC
>NW_028044524.1:0-441 GCF_054177405.1 Leptonychotes weddellii
TTGTCGAGGTTAGAGCGCATCCAATCCAAAAATAATGACCAGTCGCTTATAACACTATAAAATCGTATTCTTGCGTAAGTTCAGAAAGTTTTCCTATCATAGCAGTTATGGACAATAGCGTTGTAATCTTTGTTATACTCATAGTTTGCTATGCTAAGCAGCTAAGTGTTACCTTGCTCTTAAGTTGAGTAGTAGTTGGATAGCAGATGAGTATAGCAATAAAAGAGGGTGATAACTTTGCTAATAAATAGGGTAACTAACCAGTGGCTAACAGAGATTAAGGTGCGTTTTTCTACGCCTAAAACCCGTTATTTAACGGTTGCTGAAAAAAACCTTGCTTATTCAGTATTTGGCGACTCTCTTGATGTCAGTAATATTCGTATTAAAACGGCATGGTGGGTATTACAAAACTATGCTGTCAGTCCTAATGGTAATATCTAC
>NW_028044525.1:0-441 GCF_054177405.1 Leptonychotes weddellii
TCTGCATCAGAATCTGAGGACAAAGATTGTTTGCCCCTATATACACTTACCAAAACACCCACTCATCTTTTAACCAAGTGGACAATGTTAATGAAAGCTCTACCATCCAAAAAGTTGAAAATAGAGCTACCATACGATCCAGCAATTGCACTACTGGGTATTTACCCCAAAGATACAAAAGTAGGGATCCGAAGGGGTACGTGCACCCCGATGTTTATAGCAGCAATGTCCACAATAGCCAAACTGTGGAAAGAGCCAAGATGTCCATCAACAGATGAATGGATAAAAAAGATGTGGTATATATATACAATGGAATATTATGCAGCTATCAAAAGGAATGAAATCTTGCCATTTGCAATGACGTGGATGGAACTGGAGAGTGTTATGCTGAGCGAAATAAGTCAATCAGAGAAAGACATGTATCATATGACCTCACTGATA
>NW_028044526.1:0-441 GCF_054177405.1 Leptonychotes weddellii
TAGAAAGAACAAATGTAAAGTTGTTTACCAAAGATCTTTGAAAAGTATGAATTTTTCATACATATAGCAAAGAATTCTATTTGTGCATTCCAGTATGATGCTCGTGCACTTGTAATAATGTTATATTGCTAATGTCTAGTCAGTTATTGTGCTTATTTAGTTTTTTTTTAACTTTTTTTATTCAGAAGTAATACATGCTTGTTGTAACCACTCAAACAATATACAGATGTATAAAGAAAATGTTTGTTCTGGGACACAATTAAGTTACTTGGAGACAGTTTTTTTCCTTTTGGATCTTGCTTCTAAGATTTTTTAGATGGGACTAGAATAGTACCAGTTCAAAGCTAATTTTTCCCCACTACTGAGGTAAGACCTTTCTGTTCATTCTACCCAGTTTCCTAGAAATCTCGAGGTTTTTCCAGCCTGGCTCATGGGAACAGA
>NW_028044527.1:0-441 GCF_054177405.1 Leptonychotes weddellii
TTCTTGGCTGTAGCTTTTACGACACCAACCGATTAAAACAAAACCCCAAACCAACAACCTAAACCACACGAACCAAATAAAAATGGAACCCTTGATTTAGGCGCTAAGCTCGGGAAGGACAGTGATTCTCACGCTCACAGCCGGAATAAATTTTCCGTTTCCTTCCCTGCCAAGACCCCAGTTCATTCGAAGACCAGGGGGTAGGCCGCCGCGGAGGCAAAAGTCCGGCCAGAGCCCGGAGGGAGAGGAGTCACTCACACGCCGCTCCGCCAGCCGACGACTTTGTTTTTGTAGCAGGCGATTTCGAAGCGCTTCCCGGCGCGCTTCATCCGTACCACGGCCACATTGGTTAGGCGGATCTGGTTGGTGGGGGTGAAGATCGACATAGTAGCTGCTCACAGACGCTGGGTCCAAGGAACCAAGGCTAACCCGCGCCGCCGG
>NW_028044528.1:0-441 GCF_054177405.1 Leptonychotes weddellii
CGAACCATGAGAGAGGATGGACTCTGAAAAACAAACTGAGGGTTCTAGAGGGGAGGGGGGTGGGAGGATGGGTTAGCCTGGTGATGGGTATTGAGGAGGGCACATTCTGCATGGAGCACTGGGTGTTATGCACAAACAATGAATCATGGAACACTACATCTAAAACTAATGATGTAATGTGTGGTGATTAACATAACAATAAAAAAAAGTAAATTAAAAAAAAAAATCTGGTCCATTCAGAGGACACAGCCCCTTTATGTCCAGAAGATTCATTCTGATGATATACAGTTATCACTAGTTCAGTTTCCTCATTGGCCAGATCAGTCTCAAGGGGATTTGTTGATCAAGGCTGTCTGCATCCCTGAGCTAGCCCTGCCTATCACCTGCTGCTTCTTTGTCTTAGGACTTTTGATTATTCACCAACTTATGTGACCAGAGCTT
>NW_028044529.1:0-9418 GCF_054177405.1 Leptonychotes weddellii
TAGAGTACTTTTCTCATAAAATTCTAGAGAATGGTGCAAAAAGGAACATGGGGAGAGGAGAGCTTAACTTCACAGATCATAGGGTATACTATAAATTTATACAGTCTACAAGAGACTCAGTTTAGATGTAAAGATGTATATAAGCTGAAAGTGAAGAAATGAAAAAATACATGTCACAAAAGTGGTAATCAGAAGAAAACAAATATGGTTACCCTTACATCAGACAAAATAGACTTTCAGTCAAAAACTGTCTCACTAGACAAAGAAGGCCATTATAGGATGGTGAAAGGGTCCATTCAACATGAAAATGGAACAATTATAAATATATTTGCACCCAACATTAGAGCACCTAAACATGTAAAGCAAGTATTGACAGATCTGAAGGGAAAAATAGATAAAAATACAATAATAGTAGACTTCATGACCCCACTTTCAACAATGGATAAGCCATTGAGATGAAAATCAATAAGAAAACACTGGACTTCAACCATGCTTTAGGTTGAATGGACAGTCAGACACATACAGAACATTCTATCCAATAGCAAAAAATACACATTTTTCCCAAATGCACATGGAACATTCCCCAGGATAGATTACATTTTAGTTCACAAAACCAGGGTTAACAAATTTCAGAAGATTGAAATCATTTCAACTATCTTTCTCATGACCTTGGAGTGAAGCTAGAAATCAAAAAAAAAAAAAAAAGAAGAAGAAGACAGGATGAGAAAAAGAAAGAATTTGGACCATTATCTCCCACAACACACAGAAGACTCAAAATGAATTAAAGACTTCAACAGAAGACCTGAAACCATAAAACTAGTAGAAGAAAACAGGGGGGAAGCTCCTTGACATTAGTCTTGGCAATGGTTTTTTGAATTTAATACCAAGAGCAAAAATTCACAAATGGGTCTACATCAAACTAAAAAGCTTTTGCACACAAAATAAACAATCTACAAAATGAAAAGGCAACCAGATAATGAGTTAATTTCCAAAATATATAGGGAACACATACAATTCGATAGCAATAAAACAAACAACCTGATTTTAAAAGCAGGCATAGGATCTGAATAGACATTTTTTTCCCAGAGAAGACATACAAAGGCCAACAGGTACATGAAAAGGTGCTAAACATCATAAATCATTAGGGAAAAGAGAATCAAAACCACATTGAGGTGACACCTCACACCTGCTGGGATGGCTGTTATCCAAAAGACAAAAGGAACAAGTGTTGCTGAGGATGTGGAGCAAAAAAAACTTGTAGATCATTGGTGGGAATGTAAAGTGCTATGGCTATTATGGAAACCAGTAAGAAGCTTTCTCAAAAATTAACAATAGAACTGCCATATGATCTAGAAATCCCACTTCTGGATATATATCCAAACAAACTGAAAACAGGATCTCAAAGAGATATCTGCAGTCCCACGTTCATTGCAGCATTATTATGGTTGATAAGATATGGAAACAGCCTACATGTCTGTGAACAGATTAATCTATACACATATATTTTTATAGTTGTATAAAAGTGTATACTATGTATATACATATTATATATACTGTATATATGTATGTGTATTTATAAAAACAAATATTGTTTAGCCTTAAAAAAAGAAGGAAATTCTGCCATTTGTGACAAGATGGAGGAACTTGGAGGACTTTATGCTAAGTGAAATAAGCCAAACACAGAAAGACAAATACTGCATGACCTCATTTATGTGGAGCCTATCATAGTCAAACTCACAGAAGCAGAAAGTAGAGTAGTGGTAGCCAGGGGCTGGGAGAAGGGAGAAATGGAGAGATGCTGGTCAACGGGAATGGAGTTTTAGTTATGCAAGCTGAATATATTCTGGAGATCTAATGGACAACACTGTAACTATAGCTAAAAATATTATATTGTATACTTGAAATTTACTAAGAGGGTAACATTTAAGGGCTCTTACCACAGGAAAGAAAAGATGCTAATTATGTGCAGTAATGGATATGTGAACTAGCTTGATTGGGGTGATTATTTCATAATTTACATGTATGTGAAATCATCAACCAGACCCCTTAAATATATACAATTTTTATGGCTCAATTATACCTCAAAATTCTAAAGGAAAAAAAACTATAAAAAAAGAAAATATAAATTGTTACCCTTTTGGAAAAGGTACATAAATATCTACTTAAGCTAAAAATATATTCTTCAATTCCATTCCTGAGAATCAAATATAAAAATAAAAATACTCATACACAAAATTGACATATATGAGGATATTTAAGGAAACATTATTTATAACAGGTAATAACTAATCACAGTGAATAATCACCAATAGGGAAATGAAATAATGCCAAACAAATAGATATATATATACATACATACTAGTCCAAGTGACTCAGAAGGATCTGTGAAGTGTTACTAAGGAAGAAAATCAAAACACAAAAAGTATATAAAACAACTTCATACTTTGGTTAAAAAAAATAACAAAACATTTGTGTGATGGGAGAGAGCAGATAAAATGTATAAAAGGATACATGCCAGATTGTTCACATGAACTGCTTCCGTTGGAAAGAAAGCTGCTCTGGAGGGAAGTTGGGAGAAGGAAGGAGATATCAAAAAATATAAGGAAAAGAAAAAACTTCATTTAAAAATGTTTGTGTGTGGGTGGTTGTTCACGTGTATGTATCAAAGACATGCACGTTCAGACTAATGTATCAAAAGAAAAAAAAAGTTTAAAAAGATTGTAGCATTTGAGTCTATAAAAGCAGAAACTGTAGCATAAAATAATAACATAACTAAGATCAAATTTTTATTCCATAAATAAACATAAATGGGCTACATTAACCTATTGGAAGAAAGATTTCAGATGGGATCATGGAACAAAACTCAGCTCTATGTTTAGAAGAGACAGATCTAAAACAAACTGATTCATCAAGATCAGAAATTTTTAGGGGCACCTGGGTGGCTCAGTTGTTAAGCGTCTGCCTTTGGCTCAGGTCATGATCTCAGGGTCCTGGAATTGAGCCCCGCATTGGGCTCCCTGCTCAGTGGGAGTCTGCTTCTCCCTCTGCATGCCACTCCCCCTGCTCATGCTCTTTCTTTCTCTATCAAATAAATAAATAAAATCTAAAAAGAAATGCAACATCTCTGTATATTGACTTTGTATCCTGCAGCTTTACTGAATTTGTTTATTCTAACATATATTTTTTCTCCATGACAAGTTTGATTATTCTCTAAGAATTATTTTCCATCCATGACCCTACTACTCTAATTGAAATGGCTCCAAGTGATTAAGAAATAGTCTAACAAGGGGCACTTGGGTGGCTCAGTCATTAAGCATCTGCCTTCAGTTCAGGTCATGATCCCAGGGTCCTGGGATCAAGCCCCCCATCGGGCTCCCTGCTCCACAAGAAGCCTGCTTCTCCCTCTCCCACTCCCCCTGCTTGTGTTCCCTCTCTTGCTGTGTCTCTCTCCGTCATATAAATAAATAAAATCTTTAAAAAAAAAAACACCAGAAATTTTTAAGTGATCAAGTGTCCATTAGGCAAATGAAATAACAAAAATCATATATATATAAATATTAAATGGAAGAGTGCTTCATCATGCTAGTGGATAAAATTTACAATGAAGATAGAGCAAAGATAAATATTTATGTACCAAATAACAAGTATCGATATTCATAAAGCTGAAAGCATAGGAGATGCAGGGAAAAGTAAATACAGATTCATTAAGTTACCATGTCTTTTAAGGCTATGGAAAAGGCAAAATAAAATCTACTTATGTAATTAATAATAGTAGCAGATCCAATGAAAATACATATATATGTGAAATGGAGCTCTGCTTTCTTCTGTGGGGGCTCCTCTGAAACAATGGCCCCCAAATGACCATATTACCTCCAAAAGGACAACTTTTGATTGGAAAGACAGGCGGGGGGTGGGGGGGATAAGGAGAGGAAGGAAGAAAAGAGGGAAGGGTAGAGTACTGTGTGGGATGACAAGTCAGCACAGGGAAGAGAGCTATCCTAATGGGTCATCTGCACCCACAGTGGATTCCCTATGGCTGAAAGTAAATTGTCCCATGCTAAGCTGTGAAGGTTTGGGATTGCCTGCAATTGTAGCCCAGCCTAGCCTGACTAAGATGCTCCAAACCTGAAGTGGCAGGAAGAAGAGTGTGGAGCCTATGCAGCCCCCTCAGACAAGAGCAAGGAGGGGAACTAACAGGGACACACATACCACGGAGCAAAGTGCAGGGCCTCCAGATACACACACATTTGCCTGTTTGGATGAGCCACTTAGAAAAAGGTGCAGCAAGCATGACATTTTGCCCTTCAATACTTCACTGTGATTAAATATCACACCAGAGGAATTTAACATGTATACAATCCTATAAAGTCCTCATTCAATTTCCCAATTGTTCCAAAAGTCTTTTAAAGCTGTTTTGTTTTTGCTTTATTACCTAGGTTCCAACAAGGATCCGGAATTCTATATTATTATCATGCATTTTAGTCTGCTTCAATTTAGAACAGTATCCCCTCTGTCTTTGTCTTGTCCTTAAAAACATTAGTGATTTTTTTAAAGATTGATTGATTGATTGCATAACAGCAAGAGAGACAGGCAGTGGCAGAGAGGGGCTGCCGTTCCACGGGGGAGTCCATCTGCTGGACAGCAGCTCGGTGGAGAACGCACTGCAAGTCAGGAGAAATCCCAGGCATAGGATTGTTCCGTGATATGCCTGAGATGTAAGTCTATATATCTGGATCTCTACAAGCAGAAAAGCCACTGCTTTTTGCAAGTAGTGGCTTCAGACCACTCCAGATTTTACTACGGAGCATCTTGCTTGGGTCGTGGTTGATATTTTGGACTCCGCTCATTCACTCACCCATCCCTTGACAGAATGACTAGGAGGGGGATCTCTCAACAAAGAAAAGAACCAGAGACAATGTCCTCTGCCCCAGACTAATGGATATGGATCTAAGCAAGTTGTCAGAGACAGAATTTAGGATAGCAATCCTAAAGTCAATAGCTAGGCTTGAAAAAAACATTAGTGACAATATAGGGTCTCTAAGAGCAGAAATGAGATCTAACCAGGCCAAACTAAAAAAATATGCTATGAATGATATGCAGTCTAAACTGGATACTCTAACCGCCAGGGTAAATGAGGCAGAAGAGAGAATTAGTGATCTAGAAGATAAGCTGATGGAAAGGAAGGAAGTTGAGGAAAACAGATATGCTGCTAGTAGCACATGACAAAAGGATTGGAGAGATTAATGATAACATGAAACATTCCAATATCAGAATTATTGGGATACCCAAGGGGGTGGAGAGAGGGGGGAGGCTAGAAGGTATATTTAAGCAAATCATAGCTGAGAACTTCCCTCATCTGGGGAAGGAAACAAGCATTTGAGTCCAAGAGGCAGAGGGGACCCCTCCCAAAATCAATAAAAAGAGATCAACTCCCCGACCTATAATAGTGAATCTTGCCAATTTTACAGCCAAAGAAAGAATCCTGAGAATGGCCAGGGAGAGGAGGTTCCTTCCATATGGAGGGACGAACATCAGAATACCATCAGACTTGTCCACAGAAACCTGGCAAGCCAGAAAGGGCTGGCAAGATGTATTCAGGATACTAAATGAAAAGAATGTGCAGCCAAGAATACTTCACCCTGCAAGGCTGTCATTCAGAATGGATGGAGAGATAAAGAGCTTCCAGGACAGGCAGAAACTGAACGAATATGTGACTACCAAGCCAGACCTACAAGAAATATTAAGGGGGATACTGTAAGCGAAGAGAAACCCCAAGTGTGACATGGATGAGAAAGAAACAAAGAAAATCTATAGACACAGGGACTTTACAAGTAATACAATGGCACTAATTCCTATCTTTCAATAGTCACTCAGAATGTAAATGGGATGAATGCTCCCATGAAAAGACACAGGGTCGCAGATTGAATAAAAAAGCAGGACCCATCCATATGCTGTCTACAAGAGATTTAGTTTGAGCCTAAAGACACCTCCAGATGGAAAGGGAGGGGATGGAGAACCATCTACCACACTAATGGACCTCCCAAGAAAGCTGGCTTAGCAATCCTCATATCAGACAAATTAGATTTTCAAACAAAGACTATCATAAGGGATGAAGAGGGACATGATATCATACTTAAAGTGTCTATCCAACAAGAAGATCTAACAATTGTAAATATCTATGACCCCAACACAGGAGCTGCCAATGATAGAAAACAAAAGCCAAAGTAAAGAAACATATTGATAATAATACATTAATAGTAGGAGCCCTCAACATTCCACTCATAGCAATGGACAGATCATCTAAGCAGAAGATCAAAAAAGAAACAGGAGCTCTGAATGACACATTTGACCAGACAGACTTCATAAATATATAGAGAACAATCCACCCTAACACAACAGGATACTCATTCTTCTCAAGTGAACATAGAATGTTCTGCAGAATAGACCACATATGGGGTCACAGATCAGGTGTCAACTGATACCAAAAGATTGAGATAATTCCCTGCCTATTTTCAGACCACAATGCTATGAAACTGGAACTCAACCATAAGAAGAAATTTGGAAGGAACTCAAACACTTGGAAGTTAAAGAGCGTCCTTCTCAAGAATGACTGGGTAAACCAGGAAATTAAAGAATAACTTAAACAATTCATACAAACCAATGAAAATGAAAACACAGTATTCAAAACCTATGGGATATGGCAAAGGCTATCTGAAGAGGGAAAACATAGCCATCCAAGCCTCTCTTAAAAAATTTTAAAAAATCCCAAATGCACAAGCCAAACTTACACCTAAAGGACCTGGAGAAAGAACAGCAAATAAGGCCCAAACCAAGCAGGAGAAGAGAAATAATAAAGATTAGAGCAGAAATCAATGAAATGGAAACCAGAAAAACAGTAGAAGATATTAACAAAACTACAAGCTGGTTCTTTGAAAGAATTAATAAGATCGATCAACCTCTGGCCAGACTTAGCCAAAAGAAAAGGGAAAGGAGCCAAATCAATAAAATCATGAATTAAAGGCAAGAGATCATGTTTAAAACCAAGGAAATAGAAATAATGATTAGTAATTATTACCAGCAAGTATATGCCAACAAATTAAGCAATCTGGAAGAAATGGATGCATTCCTGGAAACTGATCAACTACCAAGAGTGACACAGGAAGAAATATATCATCTGAATAGACCAATAACCAGGAAGGAAATTGAAGCAGTCATCAAAAACCTCCCCAAAAAACAAAAGTCCAGGGCCAGATAGCTTCCCAGGGGAATTCTACCACACATTTAAAGAAGAAATCATACCTATTCTACTGAAGCTGTTTCAAAAAATAGAAATAGAAGGAAAATTTCCAAACTCTTTCTATGAGGCCAGAATTACCCTGATCACAAAACCAAAGACCCCATCGAAAAGGAGAATTACAGACCAATATCCCTGATGAACATGGATACCAAAATACTCAACACAATCCTAGCCAATAGGATCCAACAGTCCATTAAAAGGATGATTCACCACGACCAGGTGGGACTTATTCCTGGGATGCAAGGGTGGTTCAACATTAGGATCAATCAATGTGATAGAGCATATTAATCAAAGAAAAGACAAGAACCATATGATCCTCTCAATCGATGCAGAAAAAGCATTTAACAAAATACAGCATCCTTTCCTGGTTAAAACTCTTCAAAATATAGGGATAGAGGGAACATACAGCAATATCATAAAAGCCATCTATGAAAAGCCCACAGCGAATATCATTCTCAATGGGGAAAGTCTGAGAGCTTTTCCCTTAAGATCAGGAACAGAACAGGGATACCCACTCTCACCACTGTTGTTCAACATAGTACTAGAAGTCCTAGCCTCAGCAATCAGACAACAACAAAAACAACAAAAAATAAATAAAAGGCATTCAGATTGGCAAAGAAGAAGTCAAATTCTCTCTCTTCACAGATGACATGATGCATTATGTAGAAAATCGAAAAGACTCCATCCCTAAATTACTAGAACTCATACAGCAATTCAGAAACATGGCAGGATACAAAATCAGTGCACAGAAATCAGTTGAATTTCTATATACTAACAATGAGACTGAAGAAAGAGAAATTAAGGAATCAATTCCATTTATGGCAGAACGAAAAACCATAAGATACCTAGGAATAAACCTAATCAAAGAGGTAAAGGATCTATACACTAGAAACTACAGAACACTGATGAAGGAAATGGAGGAGGAAGACACAAAGAGATGGAAAATCATTCCATACTCATGGATTGGAAAAATAAACATTGTTAAAATGTCTATGCTACCCAGAGCAAGCTACATGTTTAATGCACTCCCTATCAAAATACCATCGAAATTTTTCACAGAGCTGGAACAAACAATTCTAAAATTTGTATGGAACCAGAAAAGACCCCATATCGCCAAGGGAATGTTGAAAAAGAAAATCAAAGCTGGGGGCATCATGTTGTCTGACTTCAAGCTACATTACAAAACTGTGATCATCACGAAAGCATGGTACTGGCACAAAAACAGACACATAGATCAATGGAACAGAATAGAGAACCCATATATGGACCCTCAACTCTATGGTCAACTACTCTTCGACAAAGCAGGAAAAAATATGCAATGGAAAAAAGACCGTCTCTTCAATAAATGGCACTGGAGAAAATTGGACAGCCACATGCAGAAGAATGAAACTGGACCATTGTCTTACACCATACACAAAGATAAACACAAAATGGATGAAAGACCTCAATGTGAGACAAGAATCCATCAAAATCCTAGAGGAGGACACAGGCAGCAACCTCTGTGACCTCGGCTCCAGCAACTTCTTTCAAGACAGGTCTATAAAGGCAAAGGAAACCGAAGCAAAAATAAATTTTGGGGACTTCATCAAGATAAAAGCCTTCTGCACAGCAAAGGAAACAGTCAAGAAAACCAAAAGACAACCGATAAAATGGGAGAAGATATTTGCAAATGACTTATCAGAGAAAGGGCTAGTATCCAAAATCTATAAAGAACTTATCAAACTCAACACCCAAAAACAAAGAATCCAATCAAGAAATAGGCAGAAGGCATGAACAGACATTTATGCAAAGAAGACATCCAGATGACCAACAGACACATAAAAAAGTGCTCGGGAGGAGGGAAACAGACGGCAAAGGAGTAGGGGACCCTATTCCAACCAGCCCCTGAATTGAGCTGGATATCTACTAGACCACTCTGAACACCCACAAAATCAGCCTGACATGTAAGATCTGGATCTCTACAAACAGAATATCACAGGCAGGTTTTTTTGAGGTATGAAACAGGGAGCTGTGATTCTGCGGACACATATTGGAAGATAAACTGAAGAGGGAGGGAGCCATTGGGATCCTGCACCACCGGTGTGCAAAAGCCTCCCACACTGGGGATGGGACTCACAGACC
>NW_028044530.1:0-441 GCF_054177405.1 Leptonychotes weddellii
GCATTTCCTATCTCACTTTTCTTCATCAGTCATGCTCTTCGGAAATCTGCAGTGCACACGCCGGCTCGACTGCATAGACATGAATTCCTTCTTAATTAAGAGTTATGGCCTATCACACAAAGAAAAGAAAAATCATATTTATCGAGGTCCATATTTTATCTACAGCCCTAGACAGTAATGCCTAATCCTCAGGGAATCTTCTTCTTTCTCGGTTTGGAAGACTGCACATTTTGAACCTCATCTTGATGTCCCATGGCATCTTTTCTTTCCTTCTTCATGTCCCTCACCTCTGCTTTGTTACTGGATTTGTATATTTGCTTCTGACACTCAGTGCTGTCTTCCTCACAGTGGTATATTGTACACACTCTGGTTATCAGAGTACCCTACCTACTGTTGCCTCAAAATCAACATGCTGCTATGTAATTAATCTTTTCCTCTAAA
>NW_028044531.1:0-441 GCF_054177405.1 Leptonychotes weddellii
AAACGTCTCCCTAAGCTTGCTGGCCTGGCCCCTGCTCGCCCCATCAGACACGAATCTAGCACTGCTGTGAGAGCACTCTGGAGGTGTAACTTAGAGGTTACTGAGTGGCTGACTTACAGGTAGGGAGATTAACCTGGATTATTGGGGTACAACCCAATAATCACTCAAGGCCCCAGAATTGTAGAGGTAGGCAGGAGGGAAGGTTCAGGAGATTCAAAGCATGAGGAGGACTCCACCTGCCGTGATTGGCTTGGAAGATGCATGGGTGGCTGGGAACAGAGGAACGTGGGCTGCCTCTAGAACCTAGGACTGATCCCTGGGGAACCTCCATCCCACAGCTGCGGGGACCTGAGTTCTGCCAATGAGCAGGCAGCGGGTCCTCCGCGGGGACCTCCAGGAGAGGACACAGCCCTGGGACCACGAGGGAAGACGCAGGTGCCT
>NW_028044532.1:0-441 GCF_054177405.1 Leptonychotes weddellii
TGTTAAAAAAAAAAGAAGATAGCAGGAAGGGAAAAATGAAGAGGGGGGAATCGGAGGGGGAGACAAACCATGAGAGACTATGGACTCTGAGAAACAAACTGAGGGTTCTAGAGGGGAGGGGGGTGGGGGGATGGGTTAGCCCGGTGATGGGTATGAAAGAGGGCACGTTCTGCATGGAGCACTGGGTGTTATATGCAAACAATGAATCATGGAACACTACATCAAAAACTTATGATGTAATGTATGGTGATTAACATAACATAATAAAAAAAACAAAAACAAAAACAAAAAAACCATGATTCTAAAAGAGAAGATTATATAAGCACTACAGGAAGAAGCAAAAGGGCCAAAGAGTTGCTGCTGGGGTAGAGTCTGAAAGCTAAAGGTCTAACATCTTCAAGCTCAGGTTCTGGTAGCCATGAGCAGGCCTCCCTGATGGTC
>NW_028044533.1:0-441 GCF_054177405.1 Leptonychotes weddellii
CTGAAATACAGCCCCTGGCCCATGCCAGCCCCCAGCTCCACTCAGCTCCTCCCTCCTCCTCTTCCTATCACCGTGTTGGGGTGTGAGGCCGGGACGGGAATCCTGGCCCCCTGCTCCGTCGCTGTGTGCCTTAGCCCCTCTGGTCTCAGTTTCCTCATCTCTAAAGTGGGGATCATGACAGGCCCTGCCTCAGAGGCTTGATCTGAGACTGACAGGAGGCATGCCCCGTGACGGTGTCAGACACGGGACGTCCTCCTCCTCCTCACCATCATGTGCAGAGCTAACCTTCACTGAACACCTCCAGGGCACCTGGCACCTTCTATGTGGAATATTTGTCTCATCCACTTAATCTGCCCCATGGGCCTGGGATGCAGGCACTGCTGGGATCCCATTTTGAAAATGAGGGAACTGAGAACCAGAGAGGTCAAGGGATCATCCTAA
>NW_028044534.1:0-441 GCF_054177405.1 Leptonychotes weddellii
TTCTTGGCTGTAGCTTTTACGACACCAACCGATTAAAACAAAACCCCAAACCAACAACCTAAACCACACGAACCAAATAAAAATGGAACCCTTGATTTAGGCGCTAAGCTCGGGAAGGACAGTGATTCTCACGCTCACAGCCGGAATAAATTTTCCGTTTCCTTCCCTGCCAAGACCCCAGTTCATTCGAAGACCAGGGAGTAGGCCGCCGCGGAGGCAAAAGTCCGGCCAGAGCCCGGAGGGAGAGGGGTCACTCACACGCCGCTCCGCCAGCCGACGACTTTGTTTTTGTAGCAGGCGATTTCGAAGCGCTTCCCGGCGCGCTTCATCCGTACCACGGCCACATTGGTTAGGCGGATCTGGTTGGTGGGGGTGAAGATCGACATAGTAGCTGCTCACAGACGCTGGGTCCAAGGAACCAAGGCTAACCCGCGCCGCCGG
>NW_028044535.1:0-441 GCF_054177405.1 Leptonychotes weddellii
GCATTTCCTATCTCACTTTTCTTCATCAGTCATGCTCTTCGGAAATCTGCAGTGCACACGCCGGCTCGACTGCATAGACATGAATTCCTTCTTAATTAAGAGTTATGGCCTATCACACAAAGAAAAGAAAAATCATATTTATCGAGGTCCATATTTTATCTACAGCCCTAGACAGTAATGCCTAATCCTCAGGGAATCTCCTTCTTTCTCGGTTTGGAAGACTGCACATTTTGAACCTCATCTTGATGTCCCATGGCATCTTTTCTTTCCTTCGTCATGTCCCTCACCTCTGCTTTGTTACTGGATTTGTATATTTGCTTCTGACACTCAGTGCTGTCTTCCTCACAGTGGTATATTGTACACACTCTGGTTATCAGAGTACCCTACCTACTGTTGCCTCAAAATCAACATGCTGCTATGTAATTAATCTTTTCCTCTAAA
>NW_028044536.1:0-441 GCF_054177405.1 Leptonychotes weddellii
GAAGCTCAGAGAGTTTAAATAACTTTTTTCTTTCAAAAAGCACTTCTTGAGAAACTTACTCTCAGGTAGTCATTATGAGGTAGGATCAGAAACCAGATTTAAAAGAATAAGAATGACCCTGGGCGCCTGGGTGGCTCAGTTGGTTAAGCGACTGCCTTCGGCTCAGGTCATGATCCTGGAGTCCCGGGATCGAGTCCCGGGATCGAGTCCCGCATCGGGCTCCCTGCTCTGCAGGGAGTCTACTTCTCCCTCTGACCCCCCTCCCCCTCATGTGCTCTCTCTCTCATTCTCTCTGTCTCAAATAAATAAATAAAATCTTTAAAAAAAAAAAAAAAAGAATAAGAATGACCCTTTTTTCTTTTAAAAAGGATTTTATTTTCAAGTAGTCTCTATACCCACCGTGGGGTTCGAACTCACAGCCCTGAGATCAAGAGTCACACA
>NW_028044537.1:0-441 GCF_054177405.1 Leptonychotes weddellii
TGGGGCACCTGGGTGGCTCAGTCATTAAGCATCTGCCTTCGGCTCAGGTCATGATCCCAGGGTCCTGGGATTGAGCCCCGCATCGGGCTCCCTGCTCAGCGAGGAGCCTGCTTCTCCCTCTGTCTGCCGCTCCTCCTGCTTATACTCCCTCTCTCTCTCTCTGTGTCAAGTAAATAAATAAAATCTTAAAAAAAAAAAAGAATGTTAACCCATTTGAATTGATAACAATTCTCGCTTTCTTTTTCCATAGCTGAAGAATTGTCTCCCTGCTAACGCGGAACGTCCTACTACCGCGCGGGTCTCGTCTGTGCAATTCCATCCTTGTGCGCAGGTCGTGATGGTCGCCGCGCTGGATAACGCGGTGTCGCTATTTCAGGTGTGCTTTTTTTTTTTTTAAGATTTTATTTATTTGACAGAGAGAGACACAATGAGAGAGGGAAC
>NW_028044538.1:0-441 GCF_054177405.1 Leptonychotes weddellii
CCCCTCCAGCCTTCACCTTTGCAGGAACACGTGGCCTTGAACACAGACAGCCTCAGGGAGGTGGGTGCCTCACCACCTCTGGGGGCTGCCCCACAACCTGCCAGCAGCCTCTCCCCGCCCAGCCCTCCAGAACTGTGCAGCATCCTAGCCCTCGGAGCCTGGGGGGACAGCCCAGGCAGCAGCCTCAGAAACGGGTACAGAAATGCTGGATTGACTTGTCAACCTAGCTGCGCAGTGGACAAGGAGGAAGGGGGGAGTGAGGCAGCCCCAGGGGCAGGCGGGGGCCTGGGGCCCAGTCTGAGGCTCTGGATCAGCCTCACTGTGATGAAGAAGACTCCCCTCTGCCTCCCTACTGGAGGCTACGCAGCTTCCCTTACATGCCCCTGGAGACAGGTGCTTCACTCCTGATTGAGGCAGTGGTTAGAAGCATCTTCCTCATTT
>NW_028044539.1:0-441 GCF_054177405.1 Leptonychotes weddellii
TTTATAAATGTAACATGTCCCTTAAGAAAGAGAGTTCTACTCTGATTTTAGAGATTTTTCCTGCGTCTGGTGTTTCTTAAAAATAATCTGCTCAAAAAGCAGTCTTTATGCCAAAGAGGCATATTTTGGGGTGGCATATTCTGCTACCCTTCATACCAAAGTGGCCCATTTTGAGACGGTTTGTCCTGGACTCCTACACGCCTCTTTTGGGGTGGCATCTTCGGGTTCCCTTCCCAGCTGAAAATCATTCCCTTCTGAATGAGAAACGACTGTACCCCGTTGTAAACTAGAAGCCCCTACTCACTTTCTCATAGGAAGAGAGCCGCAGATACAAATAGCAACGGGCTCAAGGAAATGCAGAGCTTCCACGGGAAACTGCCCTGCCCCCGTCCCACAGTCATTGGAGCTCCGCCCAGAGGGGGCGGAGCCCGGGGTGGGGCA
>NW_028044540.1:0-9417 GCF_054177405.1 Leptonychotes weddellii
ATCAGAGAGGAAGAAAAACCATGAGAGACTCTTAACTATAGGAAACAAATTGAGGGGTACTAAAGGGGAGGTGGGTGGGGGGATGGGGTAATTGGGTGATGGGCATTAAGGAGGGTACGTGATGTGATGAGCCCGGTGTTATATGCAACTGATGAATTATTGAACACTACATCTGAAACTAATGAAGTACTATATGTTGACTAATTGAATCTAAATTTAAAAAATAATAAAATAGGGCGCCTGGGTGGCTCAGTTGGTTAAGCGACTGCCTTCGGCTCAGGTCATGATCCTGGAGTCCCTGGATCGAGTCCCGCATCGGGCTCCCTGCTCGGCAGGGAGTCTGCTTCTCCCTCTGACCCTCCCCCCTCTCATGTGCTCTCTCTCATTCTCTCTGTCAAATAAATGAATAAAATCTTTAAAAATAATAATAATAATAATAATAAAATAAAATAATACATTTGGAAAACAAATTAGTGGTTGCCAGGACTTAGGGATGGTGGTACAATGAGAGGGGACATGACTACAAAGGGATAGACAGAAATCTTTGTGGTGAGGGAAGTGTACTGCATCTTGATCATGGTGATTGTTAATGAATCCACATGTGTGATAAAATGTCATAAAACTCTACACACACTTTGTGCCAGTGTCAATTTCCTAGTTTTGATATTGTACTATTACTCTGTAAGATGCAACCATTGGAAGAAAGTAGGTAAAAGGTACATGGGATCTCTCTGTACTAACTTTGCAACTCCCTTCAATCTATAATCATTTTCAAAATAAAAAGTTTTAAAATATAAATAAACAAGAATGAAGGTGGAAATTATATACTTAATGTAAGTGCAGCTGGATTTCAGGGATGGTAAGTTGGTGTGAACCTCCAGAAAGAAAGGGAGTCAGAGATCCTACTGTGCCACAAACCTATACCCATGAGGGCCAAAGAAATGCAGTGAAATCTAAACAGAGCATTGAGGACGCACAGAGTAACAGGGACAATCATTACTCTGCTCCTTCCTCCCCTCCTCCCCTGACCTTGTGCCTCAATTACCATTTGCTCTCACTTCACTTAGCCCTGGATATGCACCTTGCAAGCTTTCAAGGGTTTGCCCAACCTCCTGTGCCAAGACCCACCTGGCATCTTCTCTGACATCACCGACACTCAGATTTGGTAATGTAACTAAGCATGTGGAGGTAACGTCTTCCTAAGATCACGTGAGGCCTTGGTGGCAAGCGTCTCTCTTGCTGTTCTAAGCTCTGAGCCTTGATTGTCATTTTTGAAGTGACAACCTTCCCTGATCCTTGAGATTCTCATCTCCCAATACTGGTTACAGAGTGGAGCTCTATATTCTTAACTCCCTTTTGTCGGCTAGCCCTTTAAAAACCATATGTGTGTAGGAAAATTTACATAAGTGTAAGGAGGGGTTTCTCAGCCTCAACATTCTTTTTTTTTTTTTTTTTAGATTTTATTTATTTGAGAGAGAGAATGAGATAGAGAGAGAGCATGAGAGGGGCAGGGTCAGAGGGAGAAGCAGACTCCCTGCTGAGCAGGGAGCCCGATGCGGGACTCGATCCAGGGACTCCAGGATCATGACCTGAGCCGAAGGCAGTCGCTTAACCGACTGAGCCACCCAGGCGCCCTCAGCCTCAACACTCTTGGGCAACACAATTCTTTGCTGTTGGGGCTGTGCTGTGCATTGTAGCAGCATCCCAGACCTCTACCCTCTAGATGCCATCGGCACTCCCTTCCCCAGGTGTGAAAACAAAAATGTCTTCAGACATTGCCAAATGTTCCAGGGAGGTCAAGATTCACCCCAGTTGAGAACCACTGACTTAGAGATTTTACTAGGGAAATACAACCTGATAAACCAGTTTTTTTAAAAAAAGGAAAGTTTCTAGAACTACACTCTCCATAAATATTTATCTTCTTGAAGTTTATTTCTGTATTTCTATCAGGAGCTCCCAATAAATAATTTTTTATAAACCCGTGAGCCTTGTCCACTCTTCAAACTATAAACCTTCCATCCATATGCCAATAAGATTATATTCCTCTGTGCTCTGAGAAGGCTCCTCTTCGTTTTGGAACTTAGAGAATTGTTCCAACCATTCTAATCCACACCAGAATGCACCCTGCTACTGTAGGCTGTTCTACATGCTAATCCTTCCAAGAACTCCTACCCTGAAACATTTCCAACTCCTCATGTGCATGCAGTCTCATTGTTCTAGATTCACTCATGCAGCCCCTCTTCTTGGAAGCCCTTCCTGATCCCCACCGCACTGGTTCAGTGAGGGGCCCCTGTTACCCCACATCACCTTCTGCTTTCTCTATGGCATTCACCTTTATTATAACCATTGGTTTCCTTCTCTCTCGCCACATCTAGACTCTGCACTCTTAAAACACTCGTGTTGCACTAACTCTGTGACCTTAAAATATAGCACAAAGTACCGGCTAAATACATCAATAAAAACGGGTGGAAGGAGGAATCAAAATGGAAAGCAGAAGACAGGGTAGGAGAGAAGGAGGAAGGAATCAGACAAACAGGATTCACTCAAGTGCTGCAATTTCAGGCAAGCAACTGTTAGCTAAAGGGAGTTCCTAATGGTTAGGACTTCTTCAAACTTCTTTGTTTCTTTTCTCTCTTCCCCTTTGAAAGGCAAATCCCCAAATCCCGTGATAATTAGAATTGTGTTGACCTTCCTTTGTTCACAGCTGTCCCAACGCAGCTTGGAACAGTGTCCAGAACCTGTTAGGTACTTAATGGAAATTAAAGGCATCAGAAATAAAGTACTGGCATCACTGAGTTCTGGTGTCAGCTCTGCTACTACAGGGGAAAACTGGCATGTCATGGAAAAATCTGGGGCTTAGTTTCATCAACTGGAAGAATTCCATAAATCCTGCCCTGTCAAACCAAAGGATTTTTTTTCTGATAAACAAATAAAGCAATGGGTATAAAACTTCTCTGAAGGTAGTCTACACTCTAGGGTTTCAGAAGTTATGTTGAGAAAGGTGGGACAATATTTTGGAAAGTAACACAGTGGTGAATACAAAAGCCAATCATAAAACTGTTAGCTAGGATGTAATGGGAAGTTACTCAAATAAGAGAGCTGAAAGCTATCAGCAGAAGGGAGGAGGGGAAGGGATAAAAGCAGGGAAGAAATGCTTTGTTTTGCAGAACCAACAGTTCCAGCCAAGGAGACACCCAACAAGGTGTTTCACCTGATAGCCCCTTCCTAGGTGTGCCTTGCCTGACAGCCCCTTGAGCGTGAGCCAGTCTGAGCCACGTTGGATCGGAGAACCTGCACAGAAGCCCCTCTGAGCTGACCTGAAGTTACCTTTAGCTCACTGTAATACTAAGACTTCCTCCTACTGGCAGAGTTTTCTGCCATTTTTGAACATACAATGTATGCGCTAGCATGTTGGCATACTAAACATGTGCAATTGAACCAAAAGGGCCTGTGCAAGCTCCCTGCCCCACCCCCTAATACATGGGATAGAAGCTTCCTGTACTAACCCACAGGAAAACAGTGCTTTGAGAGCTAGCTGTCTCCTTACTTGAACCAGTAATAAAATGTTCTTTGCTTTTAACATTTCCTTGGGTTGTATTCAATTCGATGTATCCCAAGCAGTGAACCCTCCTCAAGTTCAGTTACAAATCGATCCTCAGAAGGGACTCAAAGGAAGAAAAAAGTTAAATGCATAAACGAGATTATTGCTACATTGATTGCAATAACCAAAACCTGGAAATAACTTGTCTCACAATAAAATAAATTTAACAAAATTTTGGACTATTTTATAATCATTAAAGCAAATTTTAAATAACAATGAAAAGAAAATAAATGTAAAGAATATAGTAAAAGTAATGGGTGAGAAATACAAGTACCTGGGTGGCTCAGTTGTTTGAGCATCCGACTCTTGATTTCAGCTCAGGTCATAATCTCAGGGTTGTGAGATCAATCCCTGCTTGCACACACTCTCCCTCTCTCTCTCTCTCTCTCTTTCTCTGAAAAGGAAGGAAAGAAGGAAGGAAGGGAGGGAGGGAGGAAGAGAAAGAAAGAAAGAGAAAGAGAAAGAAAGAAAGAAGAAAGAAAGATTAATTCAATGTTGTCTAAACAATAAACACAGCTATATAAAATGAGCATGTATGATAAAGAAGTAAAAATAATTGTGTAATAGGAAAGTACTTACTGCAAACTAGCCTCAGCTAAGGCTAATTTCAGCAGAAAAGTAACTTAATATGAACTGTCAGCTGGTTCCTAAAATCACTAGAAGGGCTAGAGAAACAGATGAAGTTTAAGTTCCAAGGGCACCAACAATAACCCTGGCACCGGACTGGTCTGGTGAAAAAACGGCCACCAAAGCCACCAGGCACCACGGCTGCCAAGCACAAATGCTAAGGACGTGACTAGCAACAACAGTGATTGCTACCTGTAAAATGTGGTTGTGTGTCAGAATTCAATCCTGCAGCCATTGTTCTCCGTATAATCTAGATGCTTAGGCAGGTAGTACACACCAGCAAAACAAAGGCTGGTTGCACACAATGCTCATCTTCAGACCAAGGTGTTATGAATGTTCCTGGGATTAGCAGAACTTATTCACTAACCTGCCTCCTGGAAGCTGAGAAATTTCCCAACTTCACTGTAGGGAAACCATACACAGCATCCTATTTAATTCTCATAAAAACAGCCAACATTATAATCTAGATTTTCCAAATAGAGAAATTGAGCTATATCTATTTTATAAATCATAGGTTGTTTGGGTTTTTTAGGAAGGAATATGTGGAAATGGGGAATCTGGAAATGGATTCCCTTTAAGCTATCTGTAACTATGTACGTCTAGGGTAGGGTACCCCAGTTTGAAGATTGCCAGTCTAACTCAATTCATTAGATACCTCTAGCTCAGAAGACAAATACAAGATAATCTAATTTGATGACTGATTAATAACTGACTGTTAAGTAGCAGATTGTAAAAAATGTGCAACAAAAAATATGAAGGATAGAGTTTGGGCCCTTCCAGAGTGAGGTAATTAAAAAGCTATAAAAAGACACATAGAGGTAGGAACATTGACTAAGAGTGTCAGGGCTTAAAACAGAGAGGGAGACTCAGAGCAAGCACTGAAGTCATCCATCATCCACAATGACATTTTTCATTCTTCCTTTCCAACCATTTAAACTCTTTTTTCCTTTTCTCATGTTAATGCTCAGGTTAGGGACCTAGTACAATACTGAACAAAAAGTAGCGATAGCAGCATTCTCTGAATTATTCCTGATCTTAAGATAGATGTCTTTAGGAATCCATAATTAATAATTGACTATAATGTTTGCTGTAGGTTATTTGTAAATGACTTTAACTTTTTCATGTTAAGAAGGTTCCCTTTTACTCCTCATTTGCTAAGACCTTTAATAAGTACATATGTATTTTCTCTGTTAATCTTTTAATAGGTGGAATTACATTAAAAGACTCCTTATCTTAAAACAGCTTTTCTTTCCAGGACGAAATCCAGTTGTCCAGAGGTAGTGTCTTGTCTTTAAAGATAGTTAGATTCAGATTGCTGTTAATTTGATTATGTGTTTTGCATCTCTTCACAAACAATACCCACCTGTAATACACGATTCTTATATCATCCTTAAAATGTTTTAGTATAAAAGTTATGCTATTTTCATAAAATAAGTAGAATAACATTTCCTCTTTTATATCTTCAAAAGGAGTTGTCTATGATTAGAATTATTTATTCTTTACATTGCTAGTATGATTCACGCATGTGATGAGGGCTGGAAACTTCTAGTCCACCATCTTGCTGACATCACTCCCCTAATTTATATTTCTTAAAAGTTTGCACATTTCATCTGTTTTCAAATTCACTCTCAGGAAGTTACTCATGACATTCTCCTTACATTTTTAGTCTCAAACATCTATAGTTACATTGCCTTTTTATACTGCTAATATAGTTAATTTGTGCATAAGCAATGTCCATCCTCAGAAGGAATCTCACTTCTGATTCCTTCTAATTGTTCTAAATCCACAGCACAGCAGAGAGCCCAGAGTCATGGGGCATGCCATAAACTTTGATTTTATAGATACCCCACAGACTTTAAATACTCATTTATTACTTATTAGCCAAATGATAACAACTATGTGTCTCTTGGGCATTTATCCACTTTTAAACATTCAATCAAAAATATCAGAAAATGCAATATATTAAATACCAAACATCAAGGTAAATGCACCCAATGTAACACTAAACAGGACAAATTCTGGGAAATCTCCCACATTCTTAGGGGAGAACACAAAAATCTTGTAGCAGTTGCTGAATATTATTATAGCTTAGTGGCAAATGTTCAAATAGTGAACATGGGTTAAACACTCACATGTGCCACAACTCAATCCTATAAGCAGATCCCGATTTGTCATACCCAGTTTAATTTACTTTATTCCTTAGTTTCACAGTATCATTTGGGAACTGTACCAAACCCCTCTCTGTCTCCTCCGACAACTGAGAGATCACTTTTTGTAGGGGAGAAGGAGCACTGCTCTAACTGGTCAGATTTCAGAACATGTGTGAAGGGGTGTGTGTGTGTGTGTGTAAAGGCAATGGGGAAATATTCCCTTTGGCTATTTCTCCTCTAAGATTTGTAGGAGTAAATTCTTCATCCCATTTGAATAGTAACTTCCAAGAATCAATATTGGGCAAAGGAAGGAGGGTACCATTCACACCAAAGTCAAAGAAGATGCCCATGAGGTCCATGTCCTTAGGGCCCAGTGACCTGGAACACTTTACTCATGGGCATCCTAAAAGGATTTGGAAAAACTACATACCCTCTCACACATGTTTAAAGTGACATTTAAGATTGTTAAAGAAATTATTTAAATAGTTGCAAGTGATATAACTTCCAGCACATTATAATACTGACATTTAAAATAAAACTGTTACTTTACTCATTCAAATGTATCCCACAGAATCTAAATGCCATAGCAATTTGACACCCACTATCAAACATTTTTAAAAGACAAGATGTTTTTAAAGTTAAAAATTTTACAAAATTCTTTTTTCTCCTTAACCTGTATTTTTACTGCACTGTTCCCTAGAACTTTATCCTCTTATGTTTATGCTTGAAAGCATTTTATAGATTCCTTTATCACATTTTTCTGCAACAAAAATATGTATATTATTTAAATCTTTAAATCTTTTTGTAGCCATACAATTCCAAGTGCTAAAAATTTACTTCTGAATTTAGATATTAATACAATTTTTATTTACCACTGATCAAAATAGTAGATGTAAATTATAAATCTTGATAAATATCAAACATAAAAATATATCATTGGAAATGTATTTCATGGATGGACTTTTAGCTGCCAGATTCAGCATCAATACTATCTCTATTTTTATTTCTATTTGTGAGGGCTGACAAAATATTTTCAAGCAAATTAGTTGGTAAAAAAAGAAAAGGATGAAATTTTGTTTTAACAATGTTAACCAATTCTTCAAATTCCTTTTAAGTTATGTGTTTTAAAAAACAATAACCACTTATTATCAAAAAATTAATAATCAGATGACAAAAATTTAGAAACCACTTGATTTGCAAAGTGATTGGCTTTTTGGTTAGAGCCATTCACTGTGGTAACACTGGCACCATGTTTCAAGTATCCTTCTGTTTGATGACCCAGAGGTTTTTAGACATCTGGTTAATTCCTTAATCACAGGCTCATTCTCAGGCAAACAAATTTTAGGAAAGAATGTGTGGAAATTGAGAATCTGGACATTTGTTTCCTTTAAGCTATCAGTAACTGTATATCTCTAAGGTAGAATACCCCAGCTTGAGGATTACTAGTTTAACACAAATTGCTAGATATCTCTACTTTAGAAGACAAACACAATAACAATCAGTTCAATCAATCTAATACAGTAACTGTTTAATAACTGACTACCAAGAGGCAGGTTGTAAAAATGTGCAAAAAAGAATACAAAGGACAGAGTTTGGGCCCTTCCAGAGTGAGGTAGTTAAAAAGTTATGAAAGGACACATAGAGGTGGGCACAGTGAGTGACCGGGTCAGGGAGGAAGACTCTGACAAAGTACTGAAGTCTTCAAGTCTTCAATGTGTGACGGTCAAGTCTGAAAATGAGGAAGAGAAAGCTGGTTCAGGTAAAAGAAGATCCTTGGCTTGAACATCAAACGTGAGATCATGAACAGCCTCCACTTGGGAGGGCCACAGAATAGAAGCATCCACAAGAGAGAGCCAGCTCTTAGTTAAGACAAGCGGGGGGGGGAGGGGGGTCACAGGTGTTAAAGGTGAAGGAATTTCTTAACCACATCCCAAAACTCTTGTTGCTTTCCCTTCCCTCCACTCCTTTGTACATTTATCTCTTTAAGGAGGTCTGCTGAGAAGAAAAGTGACTTGGCCAAGGTAGAACCTTCTTTTTTTTTTTAAAGATTTTATTTATTTATTTGAGAGAGAGAGAATGAGAGACAGAGAGCACGAGAGGGAAGAGGGCAGAGGGAGAAGCAGACCCCCTGCTGAGCAGGGAGCCCGATGCAGGACTCAATCCCGGGACTCCAGGATCATGACCTGAGCCGAAGGCAGTCGCTTAACCAACTGAGCCACCCAGGCGCCCAACCAAGGTAGAACCTTCTTAGGTTTTGCAGCCCCAAAAAACATTCTCCTTATAGGCTTCGACAACTGTCATAAATGAAAGGACAAGCTTCAATATGGTCAAGGTCCTTCAGGAAATGAAGAAACAGAATGAACACGCCAGGCTGTCGGTAATGTGAGATCATGGCAGTATCCAGAGCTAGCACCCACACTAATTTCAGCATCCAAATGCCAGGACTCCTGGACCCAGAGGAAAGGGGAAAAAAAGCCAGGATTTTAAAGTTTTATCCGTGTTCCCTAAGAGGGAAGAAGGAGGCCTCCGAAAATCCCTGGGGATGTAAGATAACAATATTGGCGCTTCAGGTGCAATTCTTTGAAAACAGAAACGTTTTATTCTCCCAATAGTTGGATGTGTTTCTCCAATAACCTTCTGATGTAGATGCCAAAAGTGAAAACCAGTAGAAGGGCAGGCCCTGCGGCAACTGCTGGGGAGCCACCCAGGTGCGGGGGCCGGGGGTGGGGGGTGGGGGGCGCGGAAAGATTCCAGGGGCTGTAACTGAGACAAAGAGAAGGAAATGTTCTTGACAGTTAACTTCTCTGCAGGATCAAAAGAAAGAATATTCGATAGAAGGCTTTTTTTTTTTTTAAAGATTTTATTTATTTATTTGAGAGAGAGAGAATGAGAGAGACAGAGCATGAGAGGGGGGAGGGCCAGAGGGAGAAGCAGACTCCCCGCCGAGCAGGGAGCCCGATGCGGGACTCGATCCCGGGACTCCAGGATCATGACCTGAGCCGAAGGCAGTCGCTTAACCAACTGAGCCACCCAGGTGCC
>NW_028044541.1:0-441 GCF_054177405.1 Leptonychotes weddellii
GAGCACGTGCATGCACACACAAGTGGGGGGAGGAGCAGAGGCAGAGGGAGAAGCAGACTCTCCGCGGAGCAGGGACCCCCCTCTCGCCCCCGCAAAGTGGGACTCGATCCCAGGACCCTAGGACCGTGACCTGAGCTGAAGGCAGACACTTAACCGACGGAGTCACCCATGCACCTGGAAGTGTACACTTTCTAGGAGAAAACAAAGACACAAATCATTAATTTCACTCTGGTGCTAGAAACTCCCAGTCATTTAATTTAAGGGAATGGTTCTCAAACTTTACTGTACATTAGGATTGCCTGGGGATTAAAAGAAATACTGACACCTGGCTACCACCCTCAGCCATTCTGATGGCATACCAATTATGGTATGGGGTCCAACCTGAGCATGGAGATTGTTTAAGTTCCCCAGGTGTTTCTACTTTGTAGCAAAGTTGGGAAC
>NW_028044542.1:0-441 GCF_054177405.1 Leptonychotes weddellii
GTCCCGGGGCAGCCGCACTCCCGCGTCCTCACCTGGGCCCGTCGGCCAGGATCTCTGCCAGCCCGGCCTCCAGCCCTCCAGGTCTCCCAGCCTCCGCCAGCGCTCCTGGCCTTTGTGCGCTCACCCCGCCCCGGGGGGAGGGGAGGGGAGGAGGCCCGGACCCGCCCCGCTGCCCCTCCCCCTCGCTCCCCCACCCGCACTGGACCGGAGCCCGCCCCGCGGGCCAGGGGGCTTGGGGCAAACCTAGTCCATATGGGGGCGCTTCCCCTTGCTGCCGGCTCAGCGTCAGCCCCAGGCGTGAAGTGCAGGGGTTTGCCCAACCAATACTAGGCCTCTGAAGCTGTTCTCCGTACATGGTCTCCCCCCACTTGGCCCCTCTGGGTTTTGGAACTGGGGGGAGCCCTACGCGAGAGGATCTAGGTCAAAGTCGCCTTTTCTGCT
>NW_028044543.1:0-441 GCF_054177405.1 Leptonychotes weddellii
GAGCACGTGCATGCACACACAAGTGGGGGGAGGAGCAGAGGCAGAGGGAGAAGCAGACTCTCCGCGGAGCAGGGACCCCCCTCTCGCCCCCGCAAAGTGGGACTCGATCCCAGGACCCTAGGACCGTGACCTGAGCTGAAGGCAGACACTTAACCGATGGAGTCACCCATGCACCTGGAAGTGTACACTTTCTAGGAGAAAACAAAGACACAAATCATTAATTTCACTCTGGTGCTAGAAATTCCCAGTCATTTAATTTAAGGGAATGGTTCTCAAACTTTACTGTACATTAGGATTGCCTGGGGATTAAAAGAAATACTGACACCTGGCTACCACCCTCAGCCATTCTGATGGCATACCAATTATGGTATGGGGTCCAACCTGAGCATGGAGATTGTTTAAGTTCCCCAGGTGTTTCTACTTTGTAGCAAAGTTGGGAAC
>NW_028044544.1:0-441 GCF_054177405.1 Leptonychotes weddellii
CACGTATTGAATGGAGCACTGGGTGTTATATGCAAACAATGAATCATGGAACACTACAAAAAAAAATTTTTTTTCTTAAAGACTTTATTTTAAAAAGTAATCTCTAGGGCACCTGGGTGGCTCAGTCGGTTGAGCGACTGCCTTCGGCTCAGGTCATGATCCTGGAGTCCCGGGATCGAGTCCCGCATCGGGCTCCCTGCTCGGCGGGGGGTCTGCTTCTCCCTCTGCCCTCTTCCCTCTCGTGCTCTCTGTCTCTCATTCTCTCTCTCAAATAAATAAATAAAATCTTTAAAAAAAAATAAAAATAAAAAAAATAAATAAATAAAAAGTAATCTCTAAAAAAAGAAAAAAAAAAGTAATCTCTACATCCAACATGGGGCTGGAACTCATAACCTCAAGATCAAGAGTCACATGCTCGGGCGCCTGGGTGGCTCAGTTGGT
>NW_028044545.1:0-441 GCF_054177405.1 Leptonychotes weddellii
AAGGGGGGGGAAATCAGAGGGGAAGATGAACCATGAGAAACTAACTCTGAAAAAGAAACTGAGGGTTTTAGAGGGGAGGGGGTGGGGGGATGGGTTAGCCCGGTGATGGGTATTAAAGAGGGCACGTTCTGCATGGAGCACTGGGTGTTATGCACAAACAATGAATCATGGAACACTGCATTAAAAACTTACGATGTAATGTATGATGACTAACAATATAATAAAATAAAATAAAAAAAAAGCCATTGATTTGGAGCGTTGGTGCACAAGAATAGGTTTTCTTCAGGTAAGGATACCTGGAACCAAAGATAGAAAGCAAGAAGCACTTGATTTTGCTATTTCTATATAGTTATTTATGAAGAAATTACAGGTATATTGATGGGCTTCTTTTGCTTTCTTATAATACCTAAGTTAAAGTCAGAGAAATGCACATTCCTAAGT
>NW_028044546.1:0-441 GCF_054177405.1 Leptonychotes weddellii
ACAGGACTGGGTGAACAGTAGACCTATCCTTGAGATGGGAAACACGGGAGGAGGAGTTTGGGGAGAGAGAAATGAGTTAGGACAAAGTGAGTAAGAAGGGCCTGAGGACAAGGGAAGCAAGGGCAAAAATGAACTTTGGGGACTTCATCAAGATAAAAAGCTTTTGCACAGCAAAAGAAACAGTCAACAAAACCAAAAGACAACCGACAGAATGGGAGAAGATATTTGCAAATGACATATCAGATTAAGGGGTAGTATCCAAAATCTATAAAGAACTTCTTAAACTCAACACCCAAAGAACAAATGATCCAATCAAGAAATGGGCAGAAGACATGAACAGACATTTTTCCAAAGAAGACATCCAACTGGCCAACACACACATGAAAAAGTGCTCAACATCGCTCGGCATCAGGGAAATCCAAATCAAAACCTCAATGAGAT
>NW_028044547.1:0-441 GCF_054177405.1 Leptonychotes weddellii
CCCTGGGATCATGACCTGAGCCGAAGGCAGACGCTTAACGACTGAGCCACCCAGGCGCCCCGAATAAATAAAATCTTTAAAAAAAGTTTAGTGAAAAAGATAAGCTGTGCACATGCACACAAACACACTCACATATGTTACCAGAACATGAGAGTATGTATTATATTTTCCCAATGAGAAGCACACAGACCTTTAAAAAAGAGAATGAACTGACTTGGGGCTGGAGTAATCACCTTTTTAGGAAAAAAAAAAAAAAGGTATTTGTGGTTAATTTGGAAAGACACATTATATTCCAGTGTGTAGAAATATGAGAACAGACTATGCAAGGCTGAAAGTCAGCCTACAAAATTAGGACTGGTGAGCAATACAGGTGGAGGAAGGAGAAACAGCGTTGTGAACCATCTCCACTATGAACAGAGAGAGGGAGAAGCAAGGAAGTGG
>NW_028044548.1:0-441 GCF_054177405.1 Leptonychotes weddellii
TAATCCTAAGAAAGGAAGCAAATTTAGATGTAACTGGAAAGGTCAGCCTGATTTTATGAAACAAAGACCAAACCAAACTGTAAATAACAGTGAAATCCTTTGCCTTTTCAACGCCAGAGGAGTGAGGCAAACCCACATTTCCATTGGTTTTGACCAAGTGAAGCTCAAGGCGTCATAATGCATTACATCACACTCAGTCGCCCTGGCAACAACAGAGAGCCTGAGGGCTCCATGACAAGCTCGTTCCCAAAGGCCCTAGACGCTCATCCGGAGGTTGGCTGCCATCTCTGTCAATAACCAGTCTTTCGTGAGTCTTGATTCCTCAACCCAGCTGATCCCATGTGCGAGGAACTGAACCCCTTGGGAAGACGGTAGGTAAAAAGGGAGCCAACCAAAAATCTTTGGTGACTTCTCAATGTGATTTGCGGTAAAAAGGGGTTC
>NW_028044549.1:0-441 GCF_054177405.1 Leptonychotes weddellii
TGAAACTAATATAACAGTGTATGTCAACTATACTTCAAAAAAAAATTTGGAAAAAACATATTAATTCATTAAATCCTCATAACTATGCTATGAAGTAGGTGTTACTATTATCCTGATCGTACAGATGAAGAAACTGAGGCACTAAGCACTTAAGGAATTAAACCAAGGTCACACAGCTGGAAATAGAGGAGCTGGGATTTCAACTTGTGCAGGCTGGTTCCAGAGACCATGCTCTTATTACTACTCTAACCTACTTCTTAAACCACACTTGGCAGGGAAAGAGAACAACAGGCAATCTGATTTCAGAGACTGGAATATGTACTAAGGTCTCTTTTGCTAGATTTTAATTCTGTTTTGGCTTATAAAAAAGAAGCAATTTCATAGAAAGGCTCAGTAATCTCACTTCAAACATGTGCACAAAATCCTGGTGCCAAGGCTGCA
>NW_028044550.1:0-441 GCF_054177405.1 Leptonychotes weddellii
CACAGCAGAGCTGAGGGGAAGTACAGAGGGCCCCCCCACAACCTCCCCTGGTCCCTCTGCCCCCAGAGTGGTGCGTGTGTTATACTGGGTAAGGCTGCTCTCACACGTCGTTACCACCCAGACGGCTCTATGTTCATGGCTTTGCACAAACGTGTGAATGCATGGATCCACCATTCCAGGGTCATACGGCTTGTTTTCACGGCCCCAAACCCGTGGTCTACTCGTTCTTCCCTCCTCCCCCCGCCCCTGCAACCACGGACCTGTCACCGCCTCCATGGTTCTGCCTTCGCCAGAGAGCCCTGTCGCTGGAATCACGCAGGACGCAGCCCTCTCAGGCTGGCTTCTGTCACTCGGCGATCCGCACTCACGGTCTTCTCATGGCGTGATGGCTCATTTCCTCTTAGCGCTGAACACTCCCCCTTTGACTGGATGGACAGTTCC
>NW_028044551.1:0-14938 GCF_054177405.1 Leptonychotes weddellii
CCTTCGGCTCAGGTCATGATCCTGGAGTCCCTGGATCGAGTCCCGCATCGGGCTCCCTGCTCAGCAAGGAGCCTGCTTCTCCCTCTACCCCGACCCCCTCTCATGTACTCTCTCTCTCTCATTCTCGCTCTCTCAAATAAATAAATAAATCTTTAAAAAAAAAAAAAAAAAGAAATTATTTAGATATATTTATCATCAATAGAACTAAAAGGTGGTCATACCACAACATTTTAAAAGCAGAGTCCCTCATGTAGAAAGTAAATATTCAGACATGACATACTGAAATTAGAGTTGGAAGTGAGAATTTATGTACATTTTAAGAAAAATGCAAACCCAGATAACCTTTAATTCTAATATATTCCTCATTTTATATAGATATGTCTTGATGTAGATAGAGTTCTTCAAAGTGATTTAAATGTATAACACAGATGTTCTTTTTTTTAAGATTTTATTTGAGAGAGAGAACACAAGCTGGGGTGGGGTGGTGGAGAGGAGGAGAGGGAGAAGCAGACTTCCCACTGAGCAGGGAGCCTGGCTCTGGGCTCAATCCCAGGATCCCGGAGTCATGACCTGAGCTGAAGGCAGACATTTAACCAACTGAGTCACCAGGCGCCCTACATTTTACTTTAAAGTTAATAAAGCATGTTGCTATAAATGTACAGACATGGGGGAAAAAAGGCTCACAAAATCAAGCTTTGGCTGGAATATAGGGAGTAGAATATTGTCAAGTTGATGGTGGGAGTGTATCAATGCAGCCCTTTTCAGTAGAGACTACCATTTTGCTCTCCATTGTTGAGCATGCACAATTCTCTGTCTAGGAAGAGAGCCTAGAGAAACTTAGCTCTGGGCATAGGAAGAGAAGTGTAGGAAGAATGCTCCTTGCTGCTGAGATGACCAGGGAATAGAGTGTGTATATTAAGGTAGTGGAATGCTATATAGCCGTTAACCTTTGGAAAAGGAAAAAAAGCAAGTTGCAAAAAGATGTACAGGATCATACTATTACATTGTAGACTGTTAACTCTTCAGGACCCATTTACGTCTAGGGAGGAAGGAAAGGGAATGCTGTGAGGAAGGGTTAACTCTGTTTCTTTAAAAAAACAAAAACAAAAAAAACTGACATTACTGTGGCAGTGTTAATATTTGTCACATTGGAGTATGGGTAAATAGATATATGGGTGTGCTATAAAATATTAAAAATTTTAAGAGATCACAGTCATAGAACTTTACGTTTCTAGGTGTGAAGATAAATTAATTTTTTAAAGTTGCAAAGAATAACCGCAGTTTTTCAACTTCACTTCTTAATGCCTTACTTTGCCTTCTCTGTTATGAGTTCCAAGTACCCGTTTGGTTCCAACAAGAGTCATAGAGTTTAGGGGTGCCTGGGTGGCTCAGCCGTTAAGCGTATGCCTTCGGCTCAGGTCATGATCCCAGGGTCCTGGGATCGGGCCCCACATCGGGCTCCCTGCTCAGCAGGAAGCCTCCTTTTCCTCTCCCACTCCCACTGCTTGTGTTCCCTCTCACGCTGTGTCTCTCTCTGTCAAATAAATAAAATCTTTAAAAAAAAAAAAAAAAGTCATAGAGTTCTCCTCTTGGGATTCTGTCCTAAACAAGCAATCGGAAATATGGAAGAGGCTCTGTAAGTTAACATTCATTCCTGAGGTCCTTAAAATTGTGGAAAAAAACAAGAGTGAAATTGTTCGCTGAGTTTGTTGGGCAGCAGTAAAGGTGGGAGCTCCTGTCAGAGAGTACTGTGATGTGTCACTTGGGCAGAGAGGAGTGATGGGGAGGGCACGGCGTGATGCGTGGTGTGAGATTTCAGCTACGTAAAACCCCACAGCCTGGATACCTAGAATAACAAATGAGTTAATGAAGATGCTCTCTGTGTGGGAGGGTGCCAAGTGTTTCAGGGGGTTTTTTAGCTTTGGCTTTACTTACCCAAATGTTTACGTAGTAACAGTGTTACTTCTCTAATGGAAAAAAAAAAAATTTTTTTTTTAATTTGTCCAAGCCTAGATTTAAGTTTTGTTTTTTTCCTACTTTCTCTTTATAGAAATAGTTGTCTGTTTCTACTTTCCTTATTGTATGACCAGGCTCTTGGGTCCCCCTCCATCGGTCAGTCTCCCTGTTACGAGAAAGGGTTCATTTTTTCACTCAGAGACACATACTCACTGTAGGACATTGGGAAACCAGAAAAGCACAAAAGCAGACATCACCCGCAGTCCCTCTACTGGGTATCCACTGGCACTGGAGATTGAATTTTGTCTGCATATGTGTGCTTTGTTTGTTGTAGTGGGGGTTGCATTTAGTTCCCCAACCTGATGAGAGGCGGGGAAAATAATTGCCTTTGAGTTTGTCTTCACCCTTATATCAAAGTCATCGTCATTTCCTTCTGGTTCTGTTTGAGTGGCTGCTGCTTTTACCAGTGGCCTGAGCACTCCTATGCCACACACAGACATTCATGACAGCCTCCTACCTCTACTCTACAGTCAGGCTGACCTCCCATGGCTGCTAGGGCATGTCCTATTTTAGAAAGATTCTTCCCAGAGTGAAGTGCGTATAGTTTATGTAGTGGTTGGGGTTTCCTGGGGATGGAGTGGGCTGCCAAGGTCAGGCTCCCTGCTCTCACAGTTGTGGCCAAGAGTCCTGTCAGCCATGTTTTCATGTACTGGTTATGGAGGGTCATGCACATTGGAAGAAAAGGCTGAGGCGGGTTTCTCAGACCTGTCCTCCTCATAGGAATAACACTTGGGCTCTTGGGGACTGTTCATTGACAGAAAGCTGAAATGTGCACTTTTGCTCAGCCCTGACATTGGTAACCACAGTAGCCCCCTTCCAGCATGCTGTTGGCCTGAGTTATTCTTGGCCAGTCTGTGGGCCAGAGTTGAGAGTTGTGTAGTCATATTGCTTTACTGGACCTTCTCTAGGGGGTTCTAATGCTGCTGTATCCAGCCCTCCAGTCAGTATCTAAGTTCTGGCTCCACTCCTGTTTGCTGGACTGTCATTTGAGCCGGTCCCCAAGAGTAAATCAACTGTCTCGATTTGCACAGGTTTTAGGACTCCTTTCAGAGAATATTTTGGGAGGTGTTAGGGGATTTAGTAGAACATCATGAGCTTTGATTACATTGGTAGTATTAAAGAAATGTGAATCCCAGATTACTGCCCTGTCCTGTTATTTCTCTTGTGCCTATTTACTTATTCTAATCAAGCATCATAACCTCGTCTTATAGGGTGCTCTTCCTACCTGAACTGGGAGCTCAATCTTTGTATGGCCTAGGGACACTTGACGGGTTCCCCAAGTGTTCTGCATCACTTGGAGGGAGGCAGGACTGACCACCTGAGAAAGCCTTTACAAAGGAGCTCAACCATCCTTCTGCAGAATTTGGTTCTGGAGATAAAACTAGTGGCCCAAGCCACACTCCCATTTTGGTTCAAACCCTGGGCCTTTGGGGTAGTTGGCTGGTGATTTGGACATAAAATTGCCATTTATTTGGGTTATAAAGGATGGTCCAAGTTCTTATGTTGTTCTGAAGTTAAGTGGGTTCCCTGCAAACCAGTGAATCCAACAGTTAAAGACCCATGTCAGCTAGAAGTAATGGTATGCTGCTTCTGACCCCCACTTTCTTAAACCAGATGACTTGCTGGGGGTTGTGGAACCATTCCTCAGAACACTCACCATCTCTCAGGCTGACCACGGTGGCCTTGTTAGGGATCTAGGGCAGTAAGGAAATCCATCCTTGCTCTCGAACCTAGCATGGCAATGAACAATATGAAGTTCTTTGAGCTAGTCAGTAGTACCTGGTGTTCTTTTGATTAAAAGCTGGCTTTCCCCTCTATTCTAAACTATGTCCTTGTTGTCTTTCCCTTCATCTCTCTCTCTCAGGGGTTTTTGTTTGCCTTTTTTTTTTTTTAATTGAGTCATAATATAAATAAAACATTCTGATTTTTTTAGGTAAACTTTATCTACAGTACAATATATAGATTTAAATGTACAATTCAGTGTGTAATTACGTCCCTGTATTTCCATCACCCCCAGAAAGTTCCCAGGGTACATAAATGTTAAGTTTATATCATGAATTTTACGTAAATATCTATTCATGGAACCACCGCCCAGATCAAGATGAAAACATTTTCTAGCAGAGTTCAGACTCGTTGTCTGCCCTCTGCAGAACATGCAGTCACATATACTCTCTGTCAGGGCTGTGTGGGATACTCTGGTGCTGCACTCTGCTTCCTGAATTCTGAAATCTGAAGTCGCTTGTCTCTCGGTGGCTCCATAATGCAGCTCGTTTCCTCTGGCGTCCCCCACTCCTAGTGCTGTGCCCCCCCAAGGAATAATGTTTTATCTCTCGCAGATCTGGGACACAGCAGGCCAGGAACGGTTCCAGTCACTTGGTGTGGCCTTCTACAGAGGCGCAGACTGCTGCGTTCTGGTATTTGACGTTACTGCCCCCAACACATTCAAAACCCTCGATAGCTGGAGAGATGAGTTTCTCATCCAGGCCAGTCCCCGGGATCCTGAAAACTTCCCCTTTGTTGTGTTGGGAAACAAGATTGACCTCGAAAACAGACAAGTAAGTGCTAACGATAGTGGGAATCCTAAATGTGGAGGCTTATGAATCTACCCTCATTTAGGTCGTGGCTCCTGGGCCTTCTAAAAGTGGCAGCTAAGTTTCAGATGACAGGTACTGGTTTTAGTGGGTGGTTTGTTTTGTTTTAAGATTTTATTTATTTGACAGAGAGAGACAGTGAGAGAGGGAACACAAGCGGGGGTAGTGGGAGAGGGAGAAGCAGGCTCTCCGCCAAGCAGGGAGCCCGATGCGGGGCTTGATCCCAGGACCCTGGGATCATGACCTGAGCTGAAGCCAGGCGCCCCTGTTTTTGGTTTTGATTGGTAAAAAGTCATGTGCCTTAAGGACCAGTCCCCAGCATATCTCTGTGTATGTGTGCCCCCATAGTGGGGTAGAGGGGAGGCATAACTAACTAGTTACCTGCCCAGTCCTTGGAATCGGGCCTTGCTTCCTAGTCTAGTAAAGGCATACCGTTTTTGCTTCCCCTGTGGCAGAACAGGGGCAGTGAAAGTCTGCAGTGCTATTCCCTTTGAAATTATGCCAAGAGAAGAGCAAGTCCACTTTGTGGAGTTGCCTGTACTGGCCATCATTTTGGTCCCTATGAAATAATTTGACTTGAGGCCAGTTGCAGTCTGCATTTTGGTCTTTTGGATTTAAAGGCAGACTTGCATTTAAAGCCTGGCTCATGCACTTTTTTTTTTTTTTTTTTTTTTTTTTAGATTTCAAAAATGGTTTTATTTGCCTGATTAATCAGTGGCTCATGCACTTTTAATTTGGGAATATTTCTTGGAGTGTGAATCTTGACTTACATAACAAGAATACTCTGGGATCAGATGACAGTGTACCCAGAAGCCCTGGCACCCAGGAGGAGCTTGGGAAATGGTGGCTTTCTAGTTGGCCCGTTACTGTTTTCCTCTCCTATGAGAGACACTGCCTTCTAAGGTGACTTGTGGTTTGGTGGGTTCTATGCAAAGCCCAGAATGGCTCCAGAAAGGTACCTGTGGGAATGTGAACTACCTTCCGGTCAGCACCCTTTGAGGACCAGGGCCCACGAGACCTGGTTTAAATCCCCATGCTGTCTCCAGCCGGCTCTCACTTTGGGCCATTGTCTTTGCCCTCTGAGCCTCAGTTCTCCTTCTGTACTCGAAAGGAGATAATTAGATTTTGTCATTCTCGAGTGCTCCTGCACCTCAGGGACCTGCCTGGATCTCCATGTGTGCTTTGGGCATTTGAGTAAAATTGCTCTGGTTTACTTTGAAATAGCATTTCTCTTGGGAGCATAGACTCTTAATTATAGCTTGGTTTATTTCTGGCCATTGATCTCTTTTTCTCCCTTAGGTGACAGTCCTCTCATGCCTGGAAGTGGGCTAGGGGTGGGGAAGGAATTAGGGTAGGAGAGGCAGGGGTGTCAGTGAGAGCTGCAGAATTCGGTGGTACAGGTGATGTAACACTAGCAGTAATGGGGATGGGACTGCAAAGCTTGAGACCAAGCGGCCAGGCATTTCCTGGGCTGGGACCTCTGAGGTCCCAAGAGAAACAATTCAGTACTTCCCGGGCTAGCTGCTTACTCTTTCATCGTCTGCCTGTAAGTGTAGCTAAGGGTTGGAACCTATGGACTGTAGAATGGGCTTGGGTTTGAGGCCTAGCAGTATTACACAGAGCCAGCAGCATGACCTTGGCCAGGCCTGCAGCTCCCTTCCTCGAACCCCCGCACACCCTCATCCCCGGTCTGCTCCCTCACCCGTGCTGGCTGCCTCTATCGGGAGCACACGTACACCCTTCTTCCTCTTCCAGGTGGCCACAAAGCGGGCACAGGCCTGGTGCTACAGCAAAAACAACATTCCCTACTTCGAGACCAGTGCCAAGGAGGCCATCAATGTGGAGCAGGCGTTCCAGACAATTGCACGGAATGCACTTAAACAGGTGGGTCTCTTGCAGCTGTCTGGCTCCCTCTGGTGACTGACCATCGACCCAGCCCCTGCCTGGCTTTCTTGTCCTTAATCTTTCTTAGCTCTTTTTTCTATGTAGCCAGAAGAACCTGTGTGTTTGTCTGGGAAGGCAATGAGGCATTCTGCTAAAGCTTCCAGAAATTCCACTTGTTTGTGAATAACCTATACAATGCAAGGGCAATGAAGACAGGCTGAGGCCACCCTTATTTGGGTATGTTCTTACTCTCTCTGCATGCTGTTAGGAGATGAGACCACTAGGAGGCCCTTAGTCAGATGGCTCCTACTGAAGGAGGGGATAAACTTGAATTCAAATCCCAGGTCTGCTACCCATCATTAGACCTAGTTTTTTGTGTTGTTTGTTTGTTTGTTTGTTTTTAAATCATTTTTGAGCTTCCATACCCTCCTCTGTCAAATAATACTTGATTTGGAGGGTGGTTGTGAAGATGGAATGAGATGGGTTCGCTCTTGGCGTTCTCATAACTGGTTATATTGGATCACCAGAAGGAAAGCTTAACCAGAAGTTCTGGGAATTGTATTCCTTGAGTGAGGTGTTCTTTCTGATTTATGTTGTTTACTCAACTGTTCCCAGAAAAAGAGACCGTTACTTCTTGTTGACATGAGGGAGTTGAAGGCTTTTTTGATTCAGCAGCTCTTTGGGGGCCAGTGAGTTAGGACAGATTGTGAGGCACCATCAGTCATCTGTGATGGTCAGACTTGGGGAGCGGGTGAGTGTCAGGTGAGGTGCACACCAGAAGATGCGGAGAACATTTTAAGGAAGCACGTGGTGGCTGAAAAGGGCAAGGCAGGTCCTGCCAGCTCCAGGAAACTCGGTTTATAGAAGGTACCAGTTCTCAGCAGGACAGGGCATCTGGACCTGTGGGCAGGGAAGTACCTGGAATGGGTTGTTCAAAGGGCTGGAGGCTGCACTGAGTGTTCCGTGATGAAAGAAATCGATCCACCCAAAACACTAGGAGAGCCCCCACTGAGCAACACCGATACAAACAGGATGCAGGCCCAAGGCCTTTGCCTCCCCTGCTCCCCCTTCCTTTAACCCACCTTCACACCTAGGTCAGTAACTGAATATGCTTTTCCTCGTGTTCCTACACTTGCATGCAAATCTAAACAGGTCTGGGGAATTGTTTCCACCAGCTCCCTGCTGACTGGCATCACCAACAGTTTCTCTCTCTGAATATTGCTGTCCCTGTAGCCTTATTAGAATGATTTTTTGTTCCTACACGCTAGCCTCTCAGGAGTTAAGATTGTTAGATTGAAAGGTACGTGCGCTTTCAAAAGATGGTGCCAGATCACTTTCCTCAAAGGCACTCATACTTCAGTCCTTCTCTTCCTGCTCAGCAGCAAATGGCCGGCACCGTGTGGGGCCCTGCTGCCGTGCAGCCAGTCGTCGGGCCCCCCTGCTGCACACCGCTAGCCCGTGGCACTGGCCTGGGCGCCCGCCGCTTCCCATGAGCCTTCTGTGAACCGGAATTAACTTGACCGGTATGGCAAGTGACTTTTCCAACTCTGCTGTCTTTCTGGGGCATCGAAAAAAGTAATTTTTGTTAGGTGTGTCATTTTAAGTGTCTGGGTTTCCTGTGTCTGGATTATTTGTTGTCTAATTCAGTTGAAATTTATTTTGGCTTATGGCAGGAAATAGGGACTCACCTTTTTTCTTTTAGCGGGATTGCCAGTTGTTTCAATTATTAGCAGCAAATTGTTAAATAAACCACTTTCCCCAGTGGACTGAAGCATTACCTTTGTGTATTTAATGCTCATGTATATTGGGATCTATTTTTGGTCTTCCAAAATTGGGTCTTCGTCCAGTCTGTTTGGCAGCGTGCATGTTCCTTGCCTGGACCGTCTTGATTTGACTGCCTTTATATTGTAGTCTGACCTCTGCTGACAAGTGACTAGTGACTGACAAAAAGAGTTTTTTGTGGGGTTTTTTTGTTGGTTTGGGGGTTTGTTTGGTTTTTTTTTTTTTTTTTTTTGCTATTTTGGTGCATTTTCCATTTAGACTGAGAATTTTATTCCAGTTCCACCTTTTTCCTTCCTCACCCTTCCCAAATACAAAACCTTATTGAGATTCTAATTGGGATTGCGCATCAGAGCTCTTAGTAGTGTGGCTTTGGGTACCATTACAAAATATTGCAGACTGGGTGGCAAAATAGCAGGCTTTTATCATCTCTCAGTTGTGGAGGCCAGAGGTTTATAATCAGGGTGCCAGCAAATTCACTTTCTGCTAAGGGCTCCCTTCCCCATTTGCAGACCGCCGTCTTTCTCCTGTCCTCGGGTGCGTGGCTTTTCCTCTGTACTCAACAGCAAGCGCGAGCAAGTGGGAACCCCCACTGTCTGATGTCTTTTCTTACAAGGACACACTGATCCTGTCAGATCAGGGCCCCACCCTTTATGACCTCATTTCACCTTCATTACTTTCTTAATCCTAATACTAGCACACTGGGGATTAGGATTTCAACATAGAAATTTTGGAGAGACACAGACATTCAGTCCGTAACAGCTATTTTTTTAGGTTTTGTGTGCTATCCTTCAGTGACACTGTATCACTTTTCACATCCTTTGCCTTTCATATTAAATATACTCCTAGGTGCTGGTGGGAATGTAAAATGGTGCACCCACTTTGGAAAGCGGTCTGGCAGTTCCTCAAAAAGTTAAACATGAAGCGTCACTATATGACCCAGCAATTCCACTCCTAGGTGTTACCCAGGAGAAACAAAAACCTGTCCACACAAAATCTTGTACATGAATATTCATAATAGCATTACTCATAATAGCCAAAAAACAGAAATAAAAACAAATGTCCCATCAAATGAAATATCCAAAATAGGCAAATCTGTAAAGACAGAAAGTAGATGTCAGTGATTGCCAAGGCTTGGGGGGGTGTCTGGTGGGGCTGGGGAATGACTGCTAATGGGTGCAGGGTTTCTATGGGGTGAAGAAAATTTGTGGAATTAGTGGTGATGGTTGCCCAATTTGTGAATACACTAAAAACCACTGAATTTATCTCAGTAAACCTTTTTGTTTTTTTAATGTGTATTCTTAGAGGTTTTTATTTTTATAGAACACTGCCTATCACATAGGTGCTCAGTGTTGAAGTAACAAACTGTTTTCCTGCACCAGGAAGTGGAAAGCTGCTCCTCACTAGACACATGTTATTTCAGCAAAAAGTCGCACTAAACTGACCACGGTCCATCTCCTATGACCTCTCACCACAGTTGGTGATAAAATTCGTCCATAGCTGGTTTCTAAGTATGCAGCATTTAGAGGCAAAACCCTCCTAAACCTTTGGAAAAAAAAGAAAACGGGCCATCAGTGCAGAAAAATAAATGGCAAATAGGGAACTAATGTTTTGGGACTGAGAGGACAGGGAGCACTCATGCTCCAGCCCATACTTGCCTTGTGGAAGTGCTAAGAGCTGCCAAAATCCAGCCCATGTTGAAGTCTGATTTTCAAAGTGTTGGTGATGAGACGATAAGGAGCACGCAGAAAGCATTTGTGAGCTGGCTGTGGTCCCCAAGCCACCAGATCTCCATCATGATGATGGAGAGCATGAGTCAGCTGTGTCCTGACTGCTCAGTATCGATTGCAGCTCTTCCTGCTCGGTTTCTCTCTTCACATTTTCCCAGGGTTGTCACAAAACCTGTCGTCCCCTTGGTCAGCCCTTGAGAGTTGAGCACCTTCTGCCAGAGCCCTCCCTTCACTGCCGCGTCTGTCCCCCAGCCCCCTGCCCACCGAGAGCTGTGGAAGAGCACCGCTGAGCTCGGAAAGTTCCCCATACCCTGAGTAACAGACCTTTCTCTCTCTCCCTGCCCAGGAAACAGAGGTGGAGCTGTACAACGAATTCCCCGAACCCATCAAACTGGACAAGAATGACCGGGCCAAGCCTTCAGGGGAAAGCTGCAGTTGCTGAAGGGGCAGTGAGAGCAGAGCACAGAGTCCTTCACAAACAAAGAACACACTTAGGCCTTCCAACACAAGCCCCCTCTCCTCTTCCAAACAAAACATAAAGTCATCTATCGAATCCAGCTGCCAAAAGAAACCCCATCAAACACACTCACCCTTACACACACACACACACACACACACACAGCCCTGATACAAGCAGACAGACTCCAGCCCAGGCCTGTGATGACTCCATCGGGGTCTGCCCACTCACCACATCAGCCCTTGTACGGCAGCACAACAGGCAAGCTGTAGAAATCGTTCTGGTGTGGAGTCAGCATCGGAAGCTTATTCTTTTTGTCACGGGGGAGAGAGAACTGTTTACAGTTAATCTGTGTCTAATTAGTTATCTGATTTTTTTAACGGTCTTGTGGTCTTTTTACCCCCTACCCCCACCCCTCCCTCCTGTGAAGGCTACCACTTGGGAAGGCTGGTGCCCCATGCTTCATTACAGGCTCACACCCAGTCTGATCAGGCTGAGTTTTGTATGTATCTGTTAATGCTTGTTACTTTTAACTAATCAGATCTTTTTACAGTATCCATTTATTATGTAATGCTTCTTAGAAAAGAATCTTATAGTACATGTTAATATATGCAACCAATTAAAAATGTATAAATTAGTGTAAGAAATTCTTGGATTATGTGTTTAAGTCCTGTAATGCAGGCGTGTAAGATGGAGGGTTGAACCCTGTCTGGATTGCAGAGTGTTAGCAACTCCGAGTCCAGCTAGAGGCAGTATTCTGTACAGGAGACACAAGAATTATGTACGCCTTTTATCAAAGACTTACGAGCCAAAAAGCTTTTCATCTCTCCAGGGGGAACACTGTCTAGTTCCCTTCTGTGTCTACATTTTCCAAAAGGTTGATCTGCATAATACAGTGGTGTGTGCAATGGATAAATGGCTGTTGTTTCAGAAATTAAAATTCTCATTTTTCCTCCCCCCCCTTCCCCCCCCCTTCTGCTCCACACTTCAAAACTCCCCTATTAGGTCGGCATCCTACTGATTAAGAGGAAAAGGAAAATCCTAACAGATCTGTCCTAGTGATTTTACCTTTGTTCTAGAAGGCACTCCTTTCAGGGTTGTGGTATCCTTAGGTTAGCAAACCTTTTTCTCCTTTTCCCCACCAACTCCCAGTATTGCCCACTATTCATTAACCTGTTTCTTTGGTATGGAACCCTGGCAGTTCTGCCCCCTCCCTAGGATCTGCCCCTGCATTGTAGCTTGCTTAACGGAGCACTTCCTCTTTTTCCAAAGGTCTACATTCTAGGGTGTGGGCCAAGTTCTTCTGTAAAGAGATGAACGTGATGCCAATAAAATGTAACAAGAACAAAGATCATCTGCCTTTGCCCTGTCTTTTTTCTTTCTTCTAGACCCTTGGCTCAGTAGAGACCATGTTAGCTAATCATAGCCGATGCTTTATCAAGCCAAAGAGCCCTTCATAACTGGGCACATGTGGTGCCTTTGAGGCAGAAAGGCCTTGTCACGTCCCGCCCTATAGTGCCTGTCCCTAGTTTTTGGTTTTGGTGTTTTTAATCACAGTGATGGGGTGTGGGGACTCTGAATAGAGAAAACATTGTCCCTGTGGAGGAGCAACTACAGACTGTGCCTGTGGACCGTGCACAGCCTGTCGGGTATGAGCGTAATTAGCCTTTGTGCTCTTTTCTGTTTTGTAGTTGGCATAGTTGCTAATACTTAGGTATCATATTTCTGGATTTCTGATTTTTCACAGGAGAGGAAGATGTGGCAGCAGGGGGCCCTGTATTCTAATATTATAGGTCACCAGCTGGAACTGAATATATGCCACTAGAACCAAATTTATAGAATAGTAGTGTTTCAATCAGGGTTGGTGTAGGTTTTGCTTCTAGAAATGCCCCCATTGACTAAGCTCTTGGATTCTCTTTCACCACACTTTTCTACATTTCCACTTCTCAGGTTCCTCAGTTGGTTCCTTTCCCCGTGCCTACTCTTGGCTCAGTTTGTTTGTTACAAATAGCATTTTCAGAAGCTCACAACTGGGGCACCTGGGTGGCTCAGTCGGTTAAATGTCCAACTCTTGGTTTTGGCTCAGGTCACGATCTCATGGGTCGTGAGATCGAGCCCCGCATCAGGCTGTACGCTCGGCAGGAGTCAGCTTGGATATTCTCTCCCTCTGCCCCTTCCCCTGCTCTCTTTCTCAAATAAATAAACCTTTTCAGAAAAAAAAAAATAGAAGCTCACAATTACAACTCCACCATGGCTAGTGCCTCATGGCCTAGATCTTCTCTGGTTTATGGATCTGTGTGATGCTCACTTCTACAAACCAGGCTCCTATTCCTCGATCATACTCGCTGGTCCTAACCTTAAATGTGACATGGAAATGGACCTTGACCTCTGATCACAACCATCAGTCTAAAACTGATAACCATCCTGACGTTGACTTCTTTCATTTTGAGATGACCACTTACAGTAAGAGGTAATGGCTGAGAGGCACCTGGCTGGTTCAGTCAGTTGAGTGTCCAACTCTTGGTTTTGGCTCGGGTCATGATCTCTGGTTCCTGGGATTGAGCCCCGCTTCGGGCTCCCTGCTCAGCAGGAGGCCTGCTTCTCCCTCTCCCTCTGCTGCTCCCCCCCCCCGCCCCACTGCTTGTACGCTCTTACTCTTGCTCTCTTCCAAATAAATAAATCTTAAAAAGGTGAATTGAGACGAACATGTGTTGCTGTGTTTCCATTCATCTCAGTTTGCTCAAACAAGAATTTTGAGAAGAATGGAAATGAATTTGTTGCACTAATATAAATTTGTTTAAATAGTATGCCTTAGGGACACCTGGGTGACTCAGTCAGTTAAGCAGCTGCCTTTGGCTCAGGTCATGATCCCGGGGTCCTGGGATTGAGCCCCACATCGGGCTCCCTGCTCAGTGGGGAGTCTGTTTCTCCCTCTGCCTGCCGCTCCCCCTGCTTGTGCTCTCTCTCTGACAAATAAATAAAATCTTTTAAATAAGTAAATAAATAGTATGCCTTAGTTTGATCCAAATTCACTGTCTCACAGTATGAATGTGTATTGCAGCGCTTACTTGCAGTTTACTCCAACAATCTGTGAGGAGTCTGGGGCTATTTGTTGCATTAATAGGAATTCTTCTTTTTTTTCTTTTTTTTAAAAGATTTTATTTATTCATTTGAGAGAGAGACAGAACACAAGCAGAGGGAGAGGAAGAAGCAGACTCCCTGCTGAGCTGAGAGCCGGACGTAGAGCTTTATCCCAGGACCCTGGGATCATGACCTGAGCTGAAGGCAAACGCTTAACCGACTGAGCCACCCAGGCAGGTGCCCCTGTTTTTATTTTTTATTTATTTGACAGAGCATGTGAGCGCACAAGCAGGGGGGAGCGGCAGGCAGAGGGAGAGGGAGAAGCAGGCTCCCCACAGAGCAGGAAGCCTGATGAAGGGCTCGATCCCAAGACCTGGAGATCATGACCTGAGCCACCCCGGTGCCTTACACTAACAGGAATTCTTATCCAAACTCCTAATCAGATCGATCTTAATTCCTCCCACTTCTTAAGAATATGCCTTTGAGATGAATGTATATGTTGAATTGCTTATGTTCATGTTAGTTAATACTAGCGAGCAATAAGGTTTTGCCTTTAGGAAGAATGTCTGAGACTGAGCTTGTTTGAACTAAATAATGATGCTTTTCAATAGCACTAATTAGATTCATGCTAATTCACTCTACCTCAGAGAAATAATGTGCCAGAGAGATGAACATATGGAGCACACTTCTTGTCCATCTTGGTTTATGCTAACATGCAGTTAGGAGTTTTATAAATCAAATAATTGAGACTGAGCATGCTTACATTAATTAGACTCCTCTTAATTGGCTCAAACTCTCAGAGCTGGCTGTTGAGGTGAATGTATATTGATGAGTTTTATTCATCTTGTTTCACTAATCCTGACCCCAAGCCCTGATGCTAAGCCAGACACACTCCAAAGACCTGTGATTTTTGCCCCCAGCCTGACCTTGCACATAAACATTACCTTGATATTGAACCTCTTAACCTTCATTGTGACCTTGACAACCTTCCTGTACCTCACATTGACTTTGACCCTTCCTTGCTTTGAAAGGACCTTGAAACTCATTCTGACCATGTCTCATCCTAATTGTTTTGTTTTTTTTTTAAGATTTTATTTATTTGACAGAGAGAGACACAGCGAGAGAGGGAACACAAGCAGGGGGAGTGGGAGAGGGAGAAGCAGGCTCCCCGCAGAACAGGGAGCCTGATGTGGGACTCGATCCCAGGACTCTGGGATCATGACCTGAGCCGAAGGCAGTCGCTTAACCGACTGAGCCACCCCGGCACCCTGTCTCATCCTAATTGTAAGTTGACTGTGTACTTTCCTCAAACTGGATCTTTTTTTTAAAAGATTTTATTTGAGGGCACCTGGGTGGCTCAGTTGGTTGGGCAACTGCCTTCGGCTCAGGTCATGATCCTG
>NW_028044552.1:0-9416 GCF_054177405.1 Leptonychotes weddellii
TTTTTTTTTAAAGATTTTATTTATTTATTTGAGAGAGAGAGAATGAGAGACAGAGAGCATGAGAGGGAGGAGGGTCAGAGGGAGAAGCAGACTCCCTGCCGAGCAGGGAGCCCAATGTGGGACTCGATCCCGGGACTCCAGGATCATGACCTGAGCCGAAGGCAGTTGCTTAACCAACTGAGCCACCCAGGCGCCCCTGCTTCAGAGTTTTGATACAGAGAACAATGGTTCTGTAAACATTCTTTCAAATGTACAAGAGTTTCTTTGGGGATGCCTACCAAAGATAGAATTACTGAATCATGGGGATTTTTAAGTTTGGGCTGGACTTGTGTATGTTGAAGGTCATCAAAATGTATAATTTCAGCCAAGTCTGGTGTAAAAGTAGTAAACTAACATAATTATCACAAGAATATAAAATATAGGACTTAGAGGTTTTTCTCAAAAACCCTATATTCCATTTGGAGAAACAAAAGGTTATCTTTGGCATTTTTGTACTTGCTTCTCTGCTGACATACTTCTTCCCTAGGAACCCAACACACCCTTCCCATTCTCAGTTGAGTGTCAGCTAATAGAAGTTCCCTGATACTCAATAAACAATAATTCTTCTCAGACCACAGCCTCAGGACCATGATCTCTCTAACATTTGGCCAAAACCCCTTCCTGTCACACTACACTCCCTTAGCCTTTGAAACACACAGCTATTCTGCCACATTGAAGAGAAATCTCAGGGTTCCAACCACATCTGCAGGAAATTGATAGGGACATAGAGTGCCCATTAAACCCAGCTTGATTTAGTGTAACATAATCATCAGACTGTGAGCAGACATTTGATTTACATCAGGCTGCCTAAGCTATAGAGAGAACCCTTAAATTTCACATCTTTCATGAGATGGGCTCCCCTGAAAAGAGACTCTAAGATTTATTGGCGTGTGGTTTATGGGGAGGACTCTCAGTTACAATAGCTGTCAGGCAATGAGAAAAGCTGGATCAAACAAAAGGAGAGGTTGAACCGTAATACAGTTGTAACAGAGCCTTCAGTTGATTCTCTGGGAAGTTCTTCATGCTGAGATGACTTTTCAGAGATGTCCTGTTTGAGCAAGGGGCCTAAGGCCTTTGTTCCCCATATAGACCAGGAAGAGGGCATGATCTTGAGTGAGACAGCTCCTTTTGACCAAAGGTGATTCCTGGGAAAGGCCTCCTGGCCACTCGGGGGGATGACAGCTCAGTCCTGTAGAGGGGATCTGGGTAGCATATCAGAGCATCCACACAAGTCTGTCTCTTGTGCTTCATGAATCCACTTGCTCTTATAAACTCACCCCATCTTGGAACAACAACTTGAGGATTCTTGTTGATCTCTTTTCTTGGGGAAACTGACAAGACGAAAGTTAGTAGGCTAAACTCTAAGCCCCTGCAGCTACAAATGGTCACAAGGCTGCAAGTAATCCTCCTCTACTGCTCATTCTAAATTCCCCACACCTTACCTAGTACCTCTGCTGGTCTAGGTGGATGACCTAGTGGAGTGATTCAGACTCTCATTCCTGGGGGGTCTGAACCACCTGGTCAACATGCAATTCTTAGATCATGGCCACTGTTAGAAATAAACAAGAGAATAACAAGAGACACTATAGTGGTTCACCTGGGTGCTGAACACATTCTTTCTTGCTCCTGTTGTATAACAACAATCATGTCTCCTAACGATAAGGGTCAATTACCCTTGGCAGGCTGGTGACTCCTTTCCTTGCCTACTGGCCTTGGCAAAAGCCCAAAGAGATTAGATGACAGCCATAGCTTAAAGTTCAATGGGACCCTTAATCATCCCTTAATGGAAACATTCTACATCTGGGAATCAGAAGTTCTAGATCTGCAGAGCCTAGGGTTATGTAGATAGAAGCATAAATTTTTCAAACAGTTTATGGAAGGTGATGATAAGTGAGACTAGTACTTTCACTCCTTAGTTCCTGGACCCATGTAGCCTGCATACTGGGGACACAATACCTTATAATGATCATTGGTTTACGGTATATATTGGGTCCTAAAGGATGTGTCCCATATTCATAAAGCATCATCTCCAATCTGGTGCCTTAATTATGTCTTAAAAGAGTGGTTCCATTGCTCTATCAGGCTAACATCTTCTCGGTGGTGCAATATAACATAGGGTCAATGGCTCCCATGGTATGAACCCTTTTGCTGTAAGTGGGTCCCTTGGCCAATTGCAATGTTATGTGTGATCCCATGCCAACAGATCAGTTATTCCATGAGCCCTCTATAGTGCTGGATGAAGTCATATGGGCAGGAAAGAAAAACCCATAGCCAGAATATATGTAAATTATAGTCAAGATGAAGTGCCAGGATCAAAGAGGTCCTGTGTAATTATTTTGCCATCAAATGGAAGGTTAGACTCATTTAAGAATGATATAATATTGAGAGCTCAATCCTAGCCTCTGTTGCTGGCAGGTTAGACATTTCACAGCAACAGTACCTGTATTGGCCTTGGAGAGTGGGAACCCGTGTTCTGGGGCCCATGCATAGCCTTATTCCTTGAAAGCATAGCTTCTCTGGTCATGTGCCCATGTGCCAGTACAGCAATGGCCAAGTCATTCTGCCCACTTGGTGGTTTAGTGCCTCTTCCATGGTGAATGCTCTCCAGTGTGAATTAACACATCATACAACGATCTTCACACTTTGTGCCCACTCCCTAAGGTATATACATGCTTCTTTCCCACTTCTTCTGGACTGTGACCTTCTAATTTCCCTCTTTCCTGTGTCTCTCACCAACCAATTGAGACATTTGCCATAACCCATGAGTATGCACACACACATTTAATACCAGGATAAGACACTTCTCTATCTATACTAAGTGAATGACCATGTACACTTTCTGAAACTTTGCTCTTTGGGAGGATTTCCCTTCACTGCTATCTTTTATGGCCATTCTTGATTGGGGCTGCAGTGCAGTAACAGTCTAATTTCAGCTTCACCCATATATTGGGCTTGCTCACCTATGAACCAAGCTCATCCTATTTATTCTTTCATCCACAGGTCATAATAGACCCACCCTGGTGTGAGCTAAAGGAGTGGCAGCAGTGCAATAGTGGTGGGTGACATGGGAGTCTGAATGACCTGATTCTTCAGTTTACTTGCACCCTTTGGCTCTGATCATGCTGGTCCCAGATGTACCGTTTCCGTCTTTTGGAGAATGGCTTCTGGAGCTGCCAGACTTCATGACTTGGCAAGACTGGTAGAATCCTGCTTGTGATAGGCTGTTTTTTTTTTTTTAGATTTATTTATTCACTTGAGAGAGCGAGAATGAGAGAGAGTACATGAGAGGGGGGAGGGTCAGAGGGAGAAGCAGGCTCCTCGCTGAGCAGGGAGCCCGATGCGGGACTCGATCCCGGGACTCCAGGATCATGACCTGAGCCGAAGGCAGTTGCTTAACCAACTGAGCCACCCAGGCGCCCCTGTGATAGGCAGTTTTGGTCACATCATCACTTACACCTTAGGCTTTATGGTGGCTCTTTTCTGAATCATGTATCGTTCTCTGCTGAGGATGGCATGCCTTGCTCCAGAACCCTGGTGCTCATTGTTGTGATTTTCCTACTGAGGTTTGTCATGAACTTCACATGGCCTCTCTATGACCAGATACATCAAATACCATAAAATCTATCATGTTGTGTGGCTCAAGCTGTAGGGCTGCTTGTTTCACACACTGAACTACTGCAAAGCCATTTCCCACTCTAGTCCCACACAAAGTTGGTTGTCTTCCACGTCAGTTGATGAATAGGCTGGAGTAATAGTGTCAGGTTTGGAAGTTGTTGCCTTCAGAATCTGAGGAGGACTTCTGGATATTGTGCTTCTTTTGTAATGGTGGGAGGCACAAGTAATACTTTGTGCTTCACCTTGGAGGGGATGTGCCATCATGGCCCACCCCACTGGACTTCTAAAAACCTTACTCATATGAGTCTTTGAATCTTTGAAGAGTTCATCTCTACTCCCTGGTGAAAATATGTCTTTCCAAGTCTTCCAAAGTTTCTGATGTACCACTCCTTGCTTATCTGGTTCAATAAACACAATATCATAGATGTGGTAAAGTAATACGATGAACTATGGAATGTTTAGATTGTCTTGATCCATTCAGACTATATTATGACAGAAGATGGTAGGGCTGACATATCCCTGTGGCAAGACTGTAAATGTATACTTTTATCTATCCCACTTGAATTTCAACTGATTGTCTTTCATGATGGAGGTGGAAAAGAAAACACTCACCAGATCAATATCTACTTACCATGTACCAGAGACTGTATTAATCAGCTCTAGCACAGATACTACAACTAACACAGCAGCTAAAACTGGGACTATTACTTTGTTGAGTTTGTAAGAGTCCACTTCCATCTTCTAGGATCTGTTTGGTTTTTCAAGGGACCTGACTAGTGAATTAAATGAATAGGGATATGATAGGGGCTACCACCCTGTATCCTGTAGGTCTTTAAGGGTAGTGCTAATCTCTGCCTTTCCCCCCATGAAATGATATTCTTTTGATTTTATAGTCTTGTCTGGGAAGAATGGAAGTTTCAGAGGCTACCATTTGGCTTTTCCCACTATAATAGCTGTTACCCCACAGGCAAAAGAATAAATATGAAGGTTCAGCCAATTACCAGGATGTCCATGAAAATTATAATGTGGGTACTGGAGAATTGATTGTTGGATTACTGGGTGGGACCATGGAGCCAGTGAACACACAGTGAACACACAATGAACACACAGTGAACCTAGATCATGACTCCATTTATTACTTGACCCCCATAAAACCTCACTTTCATAAAGCGGCCATTATGACATAGTTACAACAGAGACTTCAGTTGATCATATGGGGGATCAATGTCAACTTGGACTCAGTGTCCCATAGTCCTTGAAATGTCTGGATATTCTCCTTTCAGTATATGGTTGTAGATCCCTTTGGGGAAAAACTGGGAGAATCCCTGCTCCCATATCCTTGCCATAATGTTGCCAATTTCTTCCTTATGGGGACTTGGCCTCTCCTTTCACCAATGGGTTTCCTGACTGATAGTTGGTTCTGATAAGACTTAGGGAGAAACTGAATGGCAATGCATTATAACAGAGATCTCAGTCAACCCCGGGAGGAGTTCTGAACTGGAATGACCCATCAGAGATAATGTGAATCAAAGCAAGGAGTTGAGCCTTTGTACCTTCATATCAACTATCACTGGACGCAGGCTGCCCCTGGGGAGGGACTATATATTTGGGCAAGGCAACTACCCTGATCTGAGGGCAATTTCTGGATAGGGCCTCCCTTGTAAACTGTTTGCTGGCAACATTCCTCAAAGCTGGCAAAGTGAGTTCCTTGACTTTGAAAGGAACATCTGGGGGTTGTCTCAGGGCACCCTACAATACTGAAAGTACCTCCTCTGAAGTGACGTCAGCACTATCTGAAGATTCTCTCCTTTGAATCCAGGCCAGCACTTCATTAGCAAGTCCTTGGTGTCTTGGTTGTCTTCTTTTATCTCAAAATGTGTTCCACAGAATGCTAATACTATGAGAGGTCTTCCCAAAAGAATTCCATAGTCAAGGAAATTTGGTGCATGTGACCCAATTTATCACACTCTTGCAGGTTCACAAAGCACATTAACATATTAAAATCTCTGAGATGAATGAAGCACAATAAATTGTTTCCCAGAGTTAGTATTTTCCAACTTTTCTTCTTTTAACAGTCCATGAAACTAGAATTCTAGAAAACGACCTTTTGCTGAAGCTCTTTCAATGCTCGAAGAAATTCCTCTCGGCTTCCTTCCTCAAGGATTTTCTTTTCTTATTTTTCATTTTAATTCCAGTAGAGTTAACATACAGTGTTATATTAGTTTCAGGTGTACAATTTAGTGATTCAACACTTCCATATATCACCCAGTGCTCATCACAACAGGTGCACTCCTTCATCCCTGTCACCTACTTCACCCATCCCTCCCACCCACCTCCCCTCTGGTAACCATCAGTTTGTTCTCTACAGTTAAGAGTCTGTTTCTTGCCTCTCTCTTTCTTTTTTTTTTTTTTCCCTATGCTCGTTTGTTTTGTTTCTTATATTCCACATATGAGTGAAATCATATATTTGTCTTTCTCTGGCTGGCTTCCTTCACTTAGCATTATACTCTTGAGGATTTTTCTAATTGATTGCCCTTTAATCAGGTAATGAATGTATGCCTTTCTTTCCATTCCTACTGCTTTAAGCTTGGCCAACGTCGTTGTGATTCTGCAAACCTAGACTATTGCAGTAGTCTCCTACGAGTGACCTTCCCTCAAGTTTCTTTCACTTTCGATCTTTTACACAGACCTAAGCAAAATCAATGGTCTAGAACTGCACTAAGTAACCACTAGCCACGTGAGGGAGATAAAACATGAACAGATGAAGCAACTTGAATTAACTACAAAATAATACATCAACCAAATCATGTACTTAAAATAGTCTCTTAATAATGTGATTCAAATTGAATATATAAATGCAGATGAAAAAGAGCTCTTTGTTCCCCAGCATTGCGTACACAATTTCAAAGCCAGAGGTCAGAGGACTGTTTTATGATGATTGGGTTGCCTCACCCAACAATACAGAGATCCAGATGGAGGCTTAAGAGATATTTTCTCAATTCTAAAATAGTAACATTTACAAAGCTGAACCCCACTCTTCTGATTCATAATGGTCAAGGAATAAGCAGGAAGTCACAGTCAGGTTTCTTTTAACAGAATTACCTGGAATGATAATGTTCTAAATAAAAATCACATGAAATAAACACCAAAGGTAAAAAAAAAAAAATTACTCTCTCAGTTTCCTTTATTTCAGGAAGGTACCTACCAGACTCACATAGCTCTCTTGGCCTGTGCAAAGAATAGTGTAAATCCCTGAAATTCATAAGAAGACAATGGTGCTATTTCTAGAAGACACAGGTTTCAGTGTAAACCATAGTATATGGGTTTCCCAACAGCCAAAATTTTCATGTCACTGAGATCTGGGTAAAAGGAACTCTGAATTTTAGCTGTAAGAGAGGAAAATGAAGGGGAAGATAAGATGAAAAGAAAGGTCTAGATGCAGTCTGAAGAATGAGGGATTGAGGATGTCAAATGGCTGGCCACAGTTCCATTTACTAATTTACTAATTAAACATTTAGACCAGGAGATGCAACGTAAGAGGAATGTGGAGCTCAGTAGGTAAACAGAGGAGGGAAGCAGTTGAGTAAAACAGTATACCAAGCTTCTGAGTGAGTGAGGCAATAGAGCGTGCTGGGGCTCAGGCTAACTGTAGAGTGTGTGCCCCCTCTAAGGAGGATATAACCTCTCCACACCAGTCAGTTGTTGCCAGATGGGAAGTCAGGCCCTGCATTGGCAGAGCTTCTGGTTTTATAAGGGAAATATTTGAAATCTAGATATTTTATTAGAAACATCCCATTTTAAAAATGTTGTGAGAGGGCGGGTGCCCGGGTGGCTCAGTGGGTTAAGCCTCCGACTCTTGGTTACGGCTCCAGTCATGATCTCAGGTCGTGAGATCGAGGCCCACGTCAGGCTCCACATTCAGCGCAGAGTCTGCTTAAGACTCTCTCCTTCTCCCCCTCCCCCTATTCTCTCTCTCCCTCTATCTATAAATAAATAAATAAATAAATAAATAAATAAATAAATAAATATTTTTAAAAATGTCATGGGAAGCAGGAAAGGTTGTGGGGGTGAGGGAGGGATATAGTTGGTATGTTTAACTCTGGAGCTATTTTCATAGCTCAAGTTGTGGACCTTTTTGACTGGCCACAAAATCCTTGACTGGCTTCCTCCATTAAGGCCACTTGAAGAGGTTGATGTTGTGATCAGCGTAGACTATTTAAAGGAGTCACACATAAAATAAGCCTCACTGTAATGTCAGGTTAGATGTAAGTATCAAATTGTAGATATAAAATCTGCACCTTTGTTATTCAGAGATGGCACATTGAGAATAGTTTCCTCAGTCAGGGGTCAGTAGTTTTCTTCATAGACTTGAGGAAAATGAGGCTCAAAAGCTCTCTTTTCATTTTTTCCAAAGCTAGGTCACTCAAAATTATTCCTTAAGGACATTGACTTCCATCGGTGGACTGAACACTAATGTTGAGGTCATGGATGCCAAAAGATTTCTAGGAATATATCAAGGGAGGGAATTTTTACAAACACAGGTTTTGTCTACCTCATGCAAAACCCACCATTTTTAGCTGATTCAGAACGACTGCTTAACACCACATAGGCCACATCTTGCTGTAACAGTGTTTTGATGTTGTGTAGATGCTGCTGTTAGAGGGAAAGCTAACCCAGAGGCTCATGGCTCACTGATTCATTTCATTGAGATTTCCTGCCTACATTAGGATCAGAAAAATGTTGGGTAGGTACCCTTTCCTCCATAAAGGAAAGTTCCAGAAAGGCAAATTTGTGTTTTAGTCTCAAGCATGCTGGAGACTTCCCAAGAACTTAGACCTTGGGGATCTTCTTCCCAAGAACCTAGACAGCTTAAAATCACCCACACTGAAGGTATCCTGCTACACTGATGGGAAGGAAGGAAGCAGACTTAGCCCCTAAGTCTTTAGACAGCAGCTGTGAAATGGCCCCCACATCCCAGGTACAGTTGAGCCACCAAAGCCCTGAGTACAAGGGTAAAGGAAGGGAATCTAAGGCCTCCCAGTGGCTACTTCAGAACTAACGACAGGGGTTAATCAGCCTTAATTTTGTAACTATAGTAGGAAGTGCTCTGTAGAACAGACAAAAACAAATGTCATATTTGGAGGGGGAGGGGACAGATAAAATATAAGTATGGTCGGAATAAAAAATTCAGAATTTTTTACAGGCAAGAAACTATCCTTGTTTTTCCTACTAACCTCATCAATCAATTGCCCTTCTGAGATACTCACTTGCTCTGTTCTAACTCCAGCTTGCTGTTCCTGCCATTCCCTATTTAATTCCTTTGAAGAAAGGATACTAACAGTGTTCATATTAACTAAATTTTACCCATATAAAGGTACCTTTATGTGATTGAACAATAAAGAGCATATTGCAAGCATATTTTATAATGAATATAAATATATATAATGAATTTTATTCATGTGTCTCTGCCAAAGATTGTACTGTGTATGTGTAAGTGTGTGTCGTATTTTGGTGTGTGTATACATAGTTGTGTATTGTCATTTTATGCAGACCATAACTTGCCAGCCCAACCCCACAACACACATATTCAGACAGACAAATTAAAACATCAACATTGTTATTTCTGGGTAGTAGGATTTTAGGTGTTCTTAAAATTTTCTTCTTTTCATATATCCAAATTTTCTTTAGTGATCATGTATTATCTATTAAACATTTTTTATAAAGATTTTATTTATTTATTTGCCAGAGAGAGAGAGAGAGAG
>NW_028044553.1:0-441 GCF_054177405.1 Leptonychotes weddellii
GTTTAAATACAGTGCACACACATAATATACTTCATAACCCTAACAAAATAAACACAACAGAAAGCCAAATATTTTTATGGCCGCAATGATGTTTACCATAGAAATACCGTCCAGGAGGGCAAGGGAAAGAACGCAAAGGCTAGGATGAACACGTACAATGAACTAAAACTATTTTTCCAAACCGTCTACAGTAAAATAGTCTATGGTCTAGGGAATGATCAGTGTTAAGAAAGCACAGGTGAAGGGCGCCTGGGTGGCTCAGTTGGTTAAGCGACTGCCTTCGGCTCAGGTCATGATCCTGGAGTCCCGGGATCGAGTCCCGCATCGGGCTCCCTGCTCGGCAGGGAGTCTGCTTCTCCCTCTGACCCTCCTCCCTCTCATGCTCTCTGTCTCTCATTCTCTCTGTCTCAAATAAATAAATAAAATCTTAAAAAAAAAAAA
>NW_028044554.1:0-441 GCF_054177405.1 Leptonychotes weddellii
CTAAATAGTGAAATGTAGTAGCCATCATGAAAGGCATGTCCTCTTGCATGCTTTTTTGCCTACTTTTTATGAAAACATATGCCTGTGAGGGAATCCTAAATATTTGCAAAATCACACTTCGTATTTATCGTCATGACGACAGCAACAGTCACCACCAGCGCCCACCACTGCCAATAATCTTGCTTTAAGGAGAAGCCTGTTCCTTGCATCTGAGGCTTCTCCAAGGTTCTCTTACATTTCTATTTTTTTTTTTTTTAAAGATTTTATTTATTTATTTGACAGAGAAAGACACAGCGAGAGAGGGAACACAAACGGGGAGTGGGAGAGGGAGAAGCAGACTCCCCGCCGAGCAGGGAGCCCGATGCGGGACTCGATCCAGGGACTCCAGGATCATGACCTGAGCCGAAGGCAGTCGCTTAACCAACTGAGCCACCCAGGCGC
>NW_028044555.1:0-441 GCF_054177405.1 Leptonychotes weddellii
AAAAAAAAAAAAAGGATTCTTTTGCTTCTCCAGCCAATGTCAAGACAGTGGTTCCTCAAAATATGGAAGGAAAAATAAAATAAGATAAAAACAGAGAGGGAGGCAAACCATAAGAGACTTTTTTTTCTTTCTCAAACTTTGATTTTTCTTGTTTTTTTACTTTGTTTTGTTTTTTTTTTTTTAAAGATTTTATTTATTTATTTGAGACAGAGAGAATGAGATACAGAGAGCATGAGAGGGAAGAGGGTCAGAGGGAGAAGCAGACTCCCTGCCGAGCAGGGAGCCCGATGTGGGACTCGATCCCGGGACTCCAGGATCATGACCTGAGCCGAAGGCAGTCGCTCAACCAACTGAGCCACCCAGGCGCCCCTACTTTGTTTTTTTTTAACTTAAATTCAATTAATTAACATATAATGTATTATTGGTTTCAGAGGAGAGGCC
>NW_028044556.1:0-440 GCF_054177405.1 Leptonychotes weddellii
CTGTCTTCCATGTGTGGGGTGGGTCACCCTCCCACCAGGTAAGTGGCCTGTCCCTGGCCTGAGCTCAGACGGAGGAGCCTTGGGTTACAAGGCATAGAGGACATGCAAGGAACATACCTGTACTGAGTGGCGACCACGCAACATATGCATTGCCCATGTGATTTCTTCTAATTCCTCACAGCAACCCAGGGCATTGGAGCGACAGACAGATGAGAACACCGAGACTTCGGGAAGCAAAGTGACTTATGCGGAGTCACATGACCAGCAAGTGGTGGAGCTGGGACTTAAACTCAACATAGAGGTGCCAAAACTCGGTGCTCTGTTGGGGGTGGGCTGAGAAGGGGGAGGAGTAGGAGGTGGAGAAAGAGGAGAGGGACAGGGACAAATCGGTGGAAGACGGGAAGGAGGAGAGAGCCAGAGCTGGCAGGGAGGAGAGGGCA
>NW_028044557.1:0-440 GCF_054177405.1 Leptonychotes weddellii
GGTGTGGGATAAATATGACTTTAAGAATAATCATAACCATGAGAGACGATGGACTCTGAAAAACAAACAGGGTTCTGGAGGGGAGGGGGGTGGGAGGATGGGTTAGCCTGGTGGTGGGTATTGAGGAGGGCACATTCTGCATGGAGCACTGGGTGTTATGCACAAACAATGAATCATGGAACACTTCATCTAAAACTAAGGATGTAATGTATGGGGATTAACATAAGAATAAAAAAAAATAAAAAAAAATGCAAAAAAAAATAATTACTATAAACTAATAAAAATAATGTGTTCAATTAAAAAAAAAAAGAGTAATCATAAAATTATAGCAGGGACTGTTGAAGGAAGGTATTCTCTCCAGGCAAGGCTATTATCTAGGTGATGGTTATGTATGCCAGAGATGTGTTAAAGATGTTCATTTAAAAGTTTAATTTCAAAGA
>NW_028044558.1:0-440 GCF_054177405.1 Leptonychotes weddellii
GTGGCTCAGTCGTTAAGCGTCTGCCTTCGGCTCAGGTCATGATCCCGGGGTCCTGGGATCGAGTCCCACATCGGGCTCCCTGCTCGGCAGGAAGCCTGCTTCTCCCTCTCCCTCTCTCACTCCCCCTGCTTGTGTTCCTGCTCTCGCTGTCTCTGTCTCTGTCAAATAAATAAATAAAGTCTTAAAAAAAAAAAAAAAAGACCGGAGGAGGAGTAAAGGCAGGTGTGAGGTCTGCCTTGGTCCAGTTAGAAAGCCAACTCTTCCCTTTTCCTGGGGTGGGGGTGGGGGGGTCATCTGAGTTGCCTTCCAGAGACATGTGAACAGTGGAGGAGACTTGGCGGGGAAGGGGGGAGCAGGGTTTAGCATAAACTTGCTTCTCTACTCTTCTTTGTCTGACAGCTATGGTTGGGTCTTGCCTGGTAGCCGTGGACCAGCCCTGA
>NW_028044559.1:0-440 GCF_054177405.1 Leptonychotes weddellii
CTGTTGACATTACACACAAAAAAGAAACATTTTGGAGCAATTCAAGAAATAAACCAACCAAATAAACCAAGCAATAGATACACTGAGAAACTTGTGCACAAAGGAACAAGAAAACGACAAATTGGCACACAAAGCAAACCAGCCAATAAATAAACAAAATACATACACATACACAACAACAAAAAAATCACCCTTTTTTCCACGCTGATTTTTTATATCTTCTGCATAATACTCTTCCAAGTTCTAATTAATGCATTTGCCTTTATAAAATTTAGATTTTATGATATGATTTGGTATAAATTCAATGAAATCTAAGTGTTAAAAGTTACAGGAGTATACTAATATATGTTTCAAATCTTCAAAGATAAAATTGGCTTTTATTCTACCTCTCCACTCCACATGTCACAAAGTTGTTTTTAAAATGATGAATTACAGCTCCA
>NW_028044560.1:0-440 GCF_054177405.1 Leptonychotes weddellii
CCAGCCCAGGCAGGCCAACCACAGGGAAGCACAGTTGTCGAGCCTACCCACACACAAGGGACGCCAATCAGCCTTTGGTGCCCACTCCTAACTAGGAGCTACCAACTGAGCATTCCCAGACATCTGCCAGACCAGCTCAGGGACTTCGGACCATTTTGGTCAAGGCTGTGGGATGGGGCTGGCACAAAGCAGTTACTCCATAAGTCTGCTGAGTGATGTAACTGAGGAAAGCTCCAATAGGAAAGACAGAGTCCCAAACAAGCCAACCAGCAAGGGAACAGGCCATGCAGACAGAAGGAAGCCTAAACAGAAAAACGGGAGAGCTATTACTATATGCACAGAAATCAAATATAGTATCCCTGCAACAAGAACGGGGTGCAGCATGTTTTAAAGAGAACATTCAGCAAATGAAAAGGAATCCTTGAAATTTAACATGTATA
>NW_028044561.1:0-440 GCF_054177405.1 Leptonychotes weddellii
GGTCTGGGGAAGCAACATTCATTCCAGCAAATCACAGTAAAGGCATAGTCTTTCATGCTGGCCCTGGGGGAGTCCTTCACGAGCCCTTTCCACAAGCATCCTCCCCAGTTCCTTCCAACTGAGGATGCGGTCTCTCTCTGTGCATCCCAGGAAAGCAGGGGAAAGGAAAACTCTGGAGCCACTGGTGCTTGCTTTATTTTTTTTTTTAAAGATTTTATTTATTCATTCGACAGAGAGACACAGAGAGAGAGGGAACACAAGCGGGGAAGCGGGAGAGGGAGAAGCAGGCTTCCCACAGAGCAGGGAGCCCGATGTGGGGCTCGATCCCAGGACCCTGGGATCATGACCCGAGCCGAAGGCAGACGCTTAACCGACTGAGCCACTCAGGCGCCCCGGTGCTTGCTTTAAAACCCAATTCTGCCGCTTGCTAGTTGTGGGAC
>NW_028044562.1:0-440 GCF_054177405.1 Leptonychotes weddellii
GATGTGGGACTCGATCCCGGGACTCCAGGACCACGACCCGAGCCGAAGGCAGTCGCTTAACCAACTGAGCCACCCAGGCGCCCCCCTATTCTCTTTTTAAAAAGATTTTATTTTTTAAGTAATCTTTACATCCCATGTAGGACTTGAATTTACAACCCTGAGATTAAGAGTCACATGCTGCATGGACCGAGCCAGCCAGACACCCCACTTAAATCCTATTCTTAATAAATGGGAGTATAGGGGCGCCTGGGTGGCTCAGTTGGTTAAGCGACTGCCTTCGGCTCAGGTCATGATCCTGGAGTCCCGGGATCGAGTCCCACATCGGGCTGCCTGCTCGGCGGGGAGTCTGCTTCTCCCTCTGATCCTCCCCCTCTCATGCTCTCTGTCTCCCATTCTCTCTCTCAGATAAATAAATTAAAAAAAAATCTTTAAAAAAAAAA
>NW_028044563.1:0-9415 GCF_054177405.1 Leptonychotes weddellii
CATCTTTTTGTGTCTTCTTCAATTTCTTTCATGAGTGTTCTGTAGTTTCTAGAGTATAGATCCTTTACCTCTTTGGTTAGGTTTATTCCGAGGTATCTTATGGTTTTTGGTGCTATTGTAAATGGAATCATTTCTCTAATTTCTCTTTCTACAGTTGCATTGTTAGTGTATAAGGAAGCAACTGATTTCTGTGCATTGATTTTGTATCCTGCCACATTACTGAATTGCTGGATGAGTTCTAGTAATTAGGGGGTGGAGTCTTTGGGGTTTTCCACATGAAGTATCATGTCGTCTGTGAAGAGAGAGAGTTTGACTTCTTCTTTGCCAATTTGAATACATTTTATTTCTTTTGTTGTCTAATTGCTGTTGCTAGGACTTCTAGTACTATGTTCAACAATAGTGGCAAGAGTGGGCATCCTTGATGTGTTCCTCATCTTAAGGGAAAGGGTCTCAGCTTTTCCCCATTGAGGATGTTATTCGCTGTGGGTTTTTCATAGATGGATTTTATGAACTTGAGGAATGTTCCCTCTATCCCTATATTCTGAAGAGTTTTAATCAGGAAAGGATGCTGTATTTTCTCAAATGCTTTTTCTGCATCGATTGAGAGGACCATATGGTTCTTCACTCTCCTTTTATTAATGTGTTTTATCACTTTGATTGATTTGCAAATGTTGAACCACCCTTGCATCCTGGGGATAAAGCCCACTTGTTTGAGGTGGATGATCCTTTTAATGTATTGTTGGATCCTATTAGCTAGGATCTTGTTGAGAATCTTGGCATCCATATTCCTCAGGGATATCAATCTGAAAATTCTCCTTTTTGATGGGGTCTTTGCCTGGTTTGGGGATTAAGATAATGCTGGCCTCATAGAATGAGTCTGGAAACTTTCCTTCTGTTTCTATTTTTTGAAACAGCTTCAGTAGAATAGGTATTATTTCTTCTTTGAATGTTTAGTAGAAACCCCAGGGAATCCATGAGGCCCTGGACTCTTGTTTTTGGGGAGTTTTTTGATCACTGCCTCAATCTTCTTACTGGTTATTGGTATATTCAGGTTGTCAGTTTCTTCCTGTTTCAGTCTTAGGAGTTTATAGGTTTCCAGGAAGGCATCCATTTCTTCCAGGTCGCTTAATTTATTGGCATAGAGTTGTTGGTAATAATTTCTAATAATTGTTTCTATTTCCTTGGTGTTATTCATGATCTCTCCCCTTTCATTCATAATTTTATTAATTTGGGTACTTTCTCTTTTCTTTTGGATAAATCTAGCCAGTGGTTTATCAATCTTATTAATTCTTTCAAAGAACCAGCTTCTAGTTTCGTTGATCTGATCTACTGTGTTTCTGGTTTCTAATTTATTGTTCTCTGCTCTAAACTTAATTATTTCTCTTCTAATGCATAGCTTAGGCCTCATTTGTTGCTTTTTCTCCAGTTCTTTAAGGTGTAGAGTTAGTTGGTGAACTTGGGATTTTTCTATTTTTTTGAGTGAGGCTTGGATGGCTATGTATTTCCCCTTTAGGACTGCCTTTGCAATATCCCGTAGGTTTTGGACTGATGTGTTTTCATTCTCATTGGTTTCCATGAATTGTTTAAGTTCTTCTTTGAGTTCCTGGTTGACCCAAACATTCTTGAGCAGAGTGGTTTTTAGCTTCCAAGTGTTTGAATTTCTGCCAAATTTTTTCTTGTGATTGAGTTCCAGTTTCAAAGCATTATGGTCTGAGAATATGCAGGGAATAATCTCACACTTTTTGTATCAGTTGAGACCTGCTTTGTGACCCTGTATGTGGTCTATTCTGGAGAAAGTTCTGTGTGTGCTCTAGAAGAATGAGTATTCTGTTGTTTTAGGGTGGAACATTCTGTCTATATGTATGAGGTCCACCTGGTCCACTGTGTGATTCAAAGCTCTTGTTTCTTTGTTGATTTTCTGCTTAGGTGATCTGTCTATTGCTGAGAGTGGAGTATTGAGGTCTCCTACAATTAACGTATTATTATCAATATGACTCTTTATTTTGGTTAACAGTTGGCTGATGTAGTTGGCTGCTCCCATGTTGGGGGCGTAGATATTTACAAATGTTAGATCTTCTTGTTGGATATACCCTTTAAGAATGATATATTGTCCTTCTGTGTCTCTAACTACAGTCTTTAGCTAAAAATCTAATTTGTCTGATATAAGAATTGTTACCCCAGCTCTTTTTGAGGTCCGTTGGCATGGAAGATGGATCTCCAACATCCCTTCACTTTCAGTCTGGATGTATCTTTAGGTTCAAAATGAGTCTCTTGTAGACAGCATATGGATGGGATGGGTCCTGTCTTTTTATCCAATCAGCAACCCTGTGCCATTTCATGGGAGCATTTACGCCATTCACTTTGAGAGTTATTACTGGAAGATATGAATTTATTATTATCATGTTGTCTGTGAAGTCCTTGTTTCTATAGATTGTCTCTGTAAATTTCTGTTCTATATCACTCTTGGGGTCTTTCTCCTTTTATAGAACCCCTCTTAATATTTCTTGCAGGGCCGGCTTAGTGGTCACATATTCTTTCAGTTTCTGCAAGTCCTGGAAGCTCTGCATCTCTCCATCCATTCTAAATGATGACCTTGCCAGATAAAGTAGTCGTGGCTGCATGTTTGTCTCATTTAGTATCCTGAATATGTCTTGCCAGCCCTTTCTGGCTTGCCAGGTCTCTGTGGATAGGTCTGATGTTATTCTGATGTTCCTTCCCCTGTACATAGGGAATCTCTTCCCCCTAACTGCCCTTAAGGTGGTTTCCTTGGTTCTAAGATTTGCGAATTTACTATTACATGCCGGGGCGTTGGCCTGTTTTTTTTTTTTTTAATGTAATTTAATTTTATTATGTTATGTTAGTCTGTTTTCCTTGATCTTGGGAGGGGTCCTTTCTGCCTCTAGGACACGAATGTTTGTTTCATTCCCCAGATTAGGGAAGTTCTCAGCCACGATTTGTTCAAATATATCTTCTAGTCTTCTCTCTCCACCCCCTCAGGGATCCCAATAATCCTGACATTGGAATGTTTTATGGCATCACTTATTTCTCTAATTCTGTTTTCATGGATTCTGAGCTGTTTCTCCCAGGCGTCCTCTTTTTCCTTCTTTTCTATCAATTGGTCTTCTAGATCATTAATTCGTTCTTCTGCCTCGTTTACCCTACCTGTTAGAGTATCTAGGTTAGATTGGATCTCACTGATAGCATTTTTAAGTTCTGCCAGTTCAGCTTTCATTTCTGCCCTTAGAGAATCAATGTTGCTATTAATCAGTTTCTCCCTTCTAGCTATCGTCTTCATAACTGTACCCTGAAGTCCATCTCCAACATCTTGGTTATAGCTGTATCCATTTGTAAATCTGTGGAAGAAGTCACAATCTCTGAGTCTTTCCTATTTGGGGGGTTCCTCCTCCTAGTCATCATTGAGGGAGTGTATAGAGTCTAAATTATTGACCACAACCCAAGCAAGATGTACCTGTTTTCTAGGGACCTTAGGGTTGTCAGCCTCTTGTTCTCCCAGCCTGTCTTCTGGGGGAGGAGCCTGCCATGCTGTTACTCAGGCAACCCTGTTTTGGCAGAGTTGCCCTGCCCCCTATGGGGTGGGGATGGGCTCAGTGAAAACCAGTTTTGGGGGGCTTTTGCTCTCTGGCAGCTTTCCCTGGCAGCTTTCTGAGAGTCAGAGCAGAAGAGACCATTTCCAACCCTCTGCCTCAGAGCAGAGAGACCGCAGTCTGTTCTTCAGTGAGCTCTCCAGGCCACACTATCTCCGTTTCTGTCTGTGCTGCTATAAAGTGCAGTGTCCTGGGTTGTGCTCCCCTCAGCAGGGCTCCCAGTCCTTGCCTCCTGGTCAGGGCACAGGGGCACATTCTGCCCTTTTTGTTTCTAAAACCACCAGCCACCCCCAGTTTGCATGTGTGGCCCAGTGCTCCAGGGTTCAGTCCAGGGTGCTGCCCTAAAGTCCTTTCCCCACCACTACCAGTCTGCAAGTCTGTGGCCTGTCCCCAGTGCAGGAGGCTTTCACTTACGGGTGGTGCAATGTCCCCACAGCTCCCTCTCCCTTCCGTTTATCTTCCTCTATCTGCCCGCGGAATTACGGCTCCCTGCTTCATGCCTTGAAACCAACTGCCTGCAATATTCTGTTTGTAGAGATCCAGATACATCTTCTTACATCGCAGGCTGATTTCGTGGGTGTTCAGAGTGGTCTGGTAGATATCCAACTCAATTCAGGGGACTGGTTGGAATAGGGTCCCCTACTCCTCCATCATCTTTTCCTCTCCCCTTTATATTCTGTTGTTCTGTTTTCTTTTGATAATGACTATCCTGACAGATATGAAGTAATATATTATTATGTTTTTGTTTTGCATTCCCTTGATGGTTAGTGAATTTGAGCATCATTTTATATACCTGTTTGCCTATTGTATGTACTTTTTGGAGACAGTGTATTCAACAAAGTGAATAGGCAGCCTACTGAATGAGAGAAAATATTTGTAAACTGTATATCTGATAAGAGGTTTATCTTGAAAATGTGAAAACTCCTCAATAGTCAGAAAAACCCCTCTATTAAAAAATGGACAGAGGACTTTAAAACTTATTCTTTGAAAGACATCATTAAAAAATAAAAGTCCTTCTCTTTTCTTTTTGATGAGTCTGGCTAGGGATTTATCAATTTTATTAATTCTTTCAACAAATGAGCTCTTAGTTTCATTAATTTGTTTTCATTCATTTGTTTTTTATTTCTATATCAATTATTTCTGATCCACACCTAATATCATCTCCAAAGGGAAAAACTGAGAGTCTTTCCTTGTCGGGAACAAGACAAGGATTTCCACTCTCACCATGACTATTTAATATAGAACTGTTCATCTTAGCCTCAACAATAAGACAACAAAAAAGAAATAAAAGGCATCCTTGGGGCACCTGGGTGGCTCAGTCATTAAGCGTCTGCCTTCGGCTCAGGTCATGATCCCAGGGTCCTGGGATTGAGCCCCACATCAGGCTCCCTGCTCGGCGGAAAGCCTGCTTCTCCCTCTCCCACTGTCCCTGCTTGTGTTCCCTCTCTCGCTGTGTCTCTTTCTGTCAAATAAATAAATAAAAATCTTCAATAAAAAAAGATTAAAAAACAAAGAAATAAAAGGCATCCAAATCAGCAAGAAGATGTCAAACTTTCATTATTTGCAGATGACAAGATACTCTATGTAGAAAACCCAAAAGACTTTACAAAAAATTGCTCGAACTAATATATGAATTCAGCAAAGTTGCAGGATATAAAATCAATGTGCTGAAATCTGTTGCAGTTCCATACACCAACAACAAAGAAGCAGAAAAGGAAATTGAGGAATTAATCCCATTTCCAATTGCATCAAAAATGGTAACATACATAGGAATAAACTTATCTAAAGAGATAAAAGATCTGTACTCTGAAAATTATAGAACATTTATGAAAGAAACTGAGGAGGACACAAAGAAATAGAAAAACATTCCATGCTCATGGATTGGAAGAACAAACATGGTTAAAATGTCTATACTACCCAAAGCAATCTACACATTTAATGCAATCTCTATCAAAATACCACCATCAGTTTTCACAGAACTAGAACAAACGATCCTAAAATTTGTGTGGAACCAGAAAAGACCCTGAATTGCCAAAGCAACCTTGAAAAAGAAAAACAGAACTGGAGGCATCACAGTTCTGGATTTCAATCTACGTTACACAGCTGTAGAGATCAGGACAGTATTGTACTGGCAAAAAAACAAACATATAGAATAAAGGAACAGAATACACAGCCCAGAAATGGACCCAGAACTCTATGGTCAACTAATCTTCAACAAAGCAGGAAAGAATACCCAATGGAAAAATGACAGTCTCTTCAACAAATGGTGTTTGGAAAACTGGACAGCCACATGCAGAAGAATAAAACTGGACCACTTTCTTACACCATACACAAAGACAAACTCAAAATGGAGCAAAGAACTTAATGTGAAACAGGAATCCATCAAAATCCTAGAGGAGAACACAGGCAGCAACCTCTTTGACCTCAACTGTAGCAACTTCTTACTAGGCAAGGGGAAAAAAGCAAAAATAAACTATTGGGACTTCATCAAAATAAAAAGCTTCTGCACAGCCAAGGAAACAGTCAACAAAACTAAAAGGCAGCCTAGGATATAGTAGAAGATATTTGCAAACAACATATCTGATAAAGGCTTAGTATCCAAAATCTTTGAAGAACTTATTAAACTCAACTCAAAAAACCCCAAATGATCCAGTCAAGAACAGTCAAGAAATGGGCAGAAGACATGAATAGATACTTTCCCAAAGAAGGCATCCATATGGCTGACAGAAACATGAAAAGATGCTCAATGTCACTTATCATCAGGGAAACATAAATCAAAACCAAGATAATACTACCTCACACCTGTCAGAACAGCTAAAATTAACAGCACAAGAAACAACAGGTTTAACTATACATTTGTCAAAACTCATTGAAATGTACATTTTAAGTGGATGGATTTTATTGTATGTAAAATATACCTTGATAGACTTAAAAAAAGAGAGCCATCTGTATGTTGAAAGATTGGAGTGCTACATGAGGTATTCCAAATGGTAAGATTTCCAGGAAGGCAGGAGGAGTCTGTGTTTTCACATTCTGTAAAGTTTGTGTGATATGTGAAGTGATCCCATCACATGATTTAATATTAAAATGGTTTTTTAATTATGTAATATTTAATAAAAATTCTGTTACATGAGCCTTGCTTGTGGATAGGTTCAAGGACATGGGACTGTACCTTCTATCAGTGTTCATGTCTAGTGAGATTAAAAGGAAGATGAGAGAAGAAAACAAAATCTGCAGAGAGGGAATCCAAGCAGAGCAGACTACATAATGGAAATGCACATAGGAGCCTAGGGGAAATCCTGCACATCTATTTTCTTAGTTTTATAATCCATTTAATAAGATCTAGATCAATTACATCTAGATCTTAAAAGAGGTGAAAAACTACAACTAATATCTGAATTACTGATACAAATGTAATGAGTTTCTAAGATACCACTTTATTTGGTATTTATTGGACAAATAAATTGTCCCTAGACCACTGTCCCTATCTATAAGCTGACTAGCTTTGACTGAACATGTCTTCCACTCTGAAGTAGAATATGCAAAGTAGATTTATTTCAAGTGGTGATGGGGGAGAGTGATGTGTGTAATAAATCAGTCAAGTGATTTCAAGAAAAATATCATATATTAATATTATTAATTAATTGAAGAGATCATACATAAGTTTATTTTTATAATATCCTTACTAATGACAAATATTCATATTACATGAAGTTTTAAAAGCAAAATTAACATGTATTAATCAATGATTTTTATCAATAATTTGTTCATACAATTCATTAGAACACCCCTTGGATGAATCATGTTATTTTCAGAGCCTAGTTCTTTCTGCTTCAGCTATTAGATGTTCCAATACTACTTCACCTAATTGTTCCCTTTAAGAATTCTCATTAGTGGGCGCCTGTGTGGCTCAGTCATTAAGCGTCTGCCTTCGGCTCAGGTCATGATCCCAGAGTCCTGGGATCAAGCCCCGCATTGGGCTCCCTGCTCGGTGGGAAGCCTGCTTCTCCATCTCCCACTCCCCCTGCTTGTGTTCCCTCTCTCGCTGTATCTCTCTCTTTCAAATAAATAAATAAAATCTTTAAAAAAAAAAAAGAATTCTCATTAGCTGGCAGTCTATATATCACAATTTTACAAGTTATTCCCACTATATGTACACTTTTAACTGCCTTTAGCAGTTAAAAAAGCAGCAGCAGAAGAGAAGCCTACCTCTACTGTATTACTTGAGAGTCTCTCCCACCCATGATTCATCAACGTTGTTATCCACCACTAAGAGTGATAAATTAAAGGATGTGGACCATATTAAAAATGAAATCTACTCAGCAAAGAGTAATGATGTTTAAAAGTTTTAATGTATCTTCAATATGTCATTAAGTCAATCAAAGAAAATTAAACACATATTCTGCTTGGTTTGGTTTTCTTTAACATTATCACCTTCCTATGGGAATTACCGATGGTATTGATTTTTCAAGATTTATGGCCAAACTACTGGTTTTGTTTTAAATTTTAAAAAGCTACCCTAAACATCAGTATAGTTTTTGGAGGTTGAGAAAAGGGAGGTGGGTGGGGGATGGGATAACTGGGTGATGGGCATTGAGGAGGGCACCTGCAGTGATGTACACTGGGTGTTATTTGCAACTAATGAATCATTGAACTTATACCAAAACAAATGATGTGCTCTAAAAAGGCTAATTGAATTAAAGAAAAGAAAAAAATATAAAAGAAGGGAAAAGAACAAGAGAAAAGAAAGAAAAGAAATATAATGTGGCCTAATAGATATAGTGCTGCTAATCTGTCTTGTACCAAGTACTCCACAATAATTGAACTGCCTTTCTGAGGACTAAAATAAAAAATGTGGTTTAACATGTGCTACAAAAATAAATAAATAAAAAGCTACCCTATAACTGGTTGATGGGCAAGAAGGAGGGCACTGATGTAACGAGTACTGGGTGTTATATGAAACTGAGGAATCACTAAATTACCTCTGAAACTAATAATACATTATATGTTAATTAAATTAAATTTAAATTTTATTCATTCATCTGTTGAAGGGCGTCTCGGCTCTTTCCACAGTTTGGCTACTGCGGACATTGCTGCTATGGATATTGGGGCTCATATAATAAAGTAGATGTCGTCCATATATACAATGGAATATTACTCAGCCATCAGAAATTATGAACACCCAACTTTTACATCAACATGGATGGGACTGGAGGAGATTATGCTAAGTGAAATAAGTCAAGCAGAGAAAGTCAATTATCATATAGTTTCACTTATTTGTGGAATGTAAGGAATAGCATGGAGGACATTAGGAAAAGGAAGGGGGAAAATTGGAGGGAGAGATGAACCATGAGAGACTATGGACTCTGAGAAACAAACTGAGGATTTTAGAGTGGAGAGGGTGGGGGATTGGTTAGCCCAGTGATGGGTATTAAGGAGGGCATGTAATGCATGGAGCAGTGGGTGTTATACGAAAACAATGAATCATGGATCACTACATCAAAAACTAATGATGTATTGTATGGTAACTAACATAATATAATAAAATAAAATAAATAAATTTAAATTTTAAAAAAGCTACCCTAATTTTTTAAATTTAAATTCCACTAGCAAGGTATAGTACATCATTACTTTTTGGTATAATGTTCAAAGATTCATTAATTGAGTATATCACCCAGTGCTCATCATATCAAAGCTACCCTAATTTATTAGCACCGTGCCCAGTGAAAAATTAAGTCAAATAAAGATACTTCATTTTTCATCTTGCATTGTCATTTCTTCCATCAGAAAATGAGTTCTGTTTAGATAAA
>NW_028044564.1:0-440 GCF_054177405.1 Leptonychotes weddellii
CATGACCCGAGCCGAAGGCAGCCGCTTAACGACTGAGCCACCCAGGCGCCCAAACCATAAAAGATTCTTAATCTCAGGAAATAAACTGAGGGTTGCTGGCGGGGAAGGGGGTGGGGGGATGGGGGGATGGGTGATGGACACTGGCGAGGATTTGTACTATGGTGAGCCCTGTGAATTGTGTAAGACTGATGAATCACAGACCTGTACCTCTGAAACAAGTAGTACATTGTATGTTAATGATAAAAAAAAAAAAAAGAGGTGTCAGGGAGCAAGAACTCCTGTCCCCTGCAAGGGTCCCTCTAGCTGGGCTAACAATCAAATTACTTGAGACAGATTAATGGGAGAAAATCAAGTTTAATAGCGTATGAGTGGGGAATCCACACAGACATGGAACTTCCAAAGACAGTCAGGCAAAATGAGGTCTATATGTCATTCCAAAC
>NW_028044565.1:0-440 GCF_054177405.1 Leptonychotes weddellii
CTGTCTTCCATGTGTGGGGTGGGTCACCCTCCCACCAGGTAAGTGGCCTGTCCCTGGCCTGAGCTCAGACGGAGGAGCCTTGGGTTACAAGGCATAGAGGACATGCAAGGAACATACCTGTACTGAGTGGCGACCACGCAACATATGCATTGCCCATGTGATTTCTTCTAATTCCTCACAGCAACCCAGGGCATTGGAGTGACAGACAGATGAGAACACCGAGACTTCGGGAAGCAAAGTGACTTATGCGGAGTCACATAACCAGCAAGTGGTGGAGCTGGGACTTAAACTCAACATAGAGGTGCCAAAACTCGGTGCTCTGTTGGGGGTGGGCTGAGAAGGGGGAGGAGTAGGAGGTGGAGAAAGAGGAGAGGGACAGGGACAAATCGGTGGAAGACGGGAAGGAGGAGAGAGCCAGAGCTGGCAGGGAGGAGAGGGCA
>NW_028044566.1:0-440 GCF_054177405.1 Leptonychotes weddellii
CTGGGTTTCCACCGAACAGAAATGAAAACACAGAAACTCTGTACATAAATGGGCATAGCAGCATTCCTGGTCATCCCTCCAAAGTGGAAGTAAGCCATGTGTTCATCTACTGATGAGCTGGTAGTCTGTGCTCTATTCATGCAGTGTAATCCAACAATAACAGAGAATGAATTTCAGAAACGTGCTACCGTGTGGATGAATGTAGAAAGTACATGAAATGAAAAAGGAGTCACAAAATACCACCTATTGGACGATGCCGCCTGTCTCAAGTGCCCAGAAGGCAGATCTATAGAGAGAAAGTAAATGAGCGTTTGCCTGGGGCAGAAGGGTGCTGGTAACATGGGGGGTGTATCCCAAGGTACAGGGTCTCTGTTGGGGGTGATGAAACTGTTCTAAAATTCGATTTGAGATGGATATACTAAATATACTATGATATCTTA
>NW_028044567.1:0-440 GCF_054177405.1 Leptonychotes weddellii
TCTTAAGGCTTATCTGGAGCCTCAACAGACACAAGGGACCTGTGTCCCAGGGGGCAGCTGTGAGCCCCTTGGGCCCAGGTGGAAGAGAGCTGGTTGGAGGGAAGGACGGCCAGCCCAAGCCCTTGGTTGCAAAGGCTAGGGAGAGGGGGCTGGGGAGAGGGGGCTGCGGGGAGGGGGCTGTGGGGAGGTGGCGGGGGGGGGGGGGAGGTGGCGGGGGGCAGGGGCCTCTGGAGCTTCCTGCCAGGCTTCGGCTGTCACTCCAGGTGATGCAGGGACCTCCCTCTGGGGCCACCAGGGGCTTCCCTGTTTGTCTCTCTAGGAACCCAAGCAAATAGCCTTTCCAGCACAAGGTCTGTGTGGCCAGGTTGCTCAAAGCCCCAGGGGGCTGGGGAGGTAGGGTTTGGGGCAGGATCTTGGCCCTGCCCCCTGAGGAATTTCCA
>NW_028044568.1:0-440 GCF_054177405.1 Leptonychotes weddellii
TCGGAGGTAGAGTTTTACCTGCAGGAGGTTTATTACCAAGGGCCCTGGGGACCCACAACTGTGAGAGGGAAGGGGCAGAAACAGGATTAGGTAGAGGGAGAACTTCCATGCGGGCCTCAGTTGGCCCTATGGGGAGTTCAGAGCTGAAATAGTCCTTCATAGTTGCCCACCATGGGGCCAGAACAGGTATTGGATGTGAACCACCAGGGAAGGGTGTGACCTTGGGCCAGACCACTCTCTGAAGCTGAGGCAGGCCCTGGGTGGGCTGCCAGCCAGAGTTTATCGGCTGAGCACACTAGGGCTGGGGACCCTGCAGGACAGGGGGTCCGGAGAGCCCACCGCTACAGAAATGACCTCAAAATGCAAAAGCCGCCCACAAACAGAATCCTCAACCTATTTCTCATCTGTTCCTGGACCAAAAACCCTCTTGGGAATCAAGA
>NW_028044569.1:0-440 GCF_054177405.1 Leptonychotes weddellii
AATAGTATTTATTTCTAATGTCATCTGTCTGCCACTCCTACTAGAATGTAACCTTCCTAAGAACAGGGTTTTTATTTTGTGAGCCAGTGTTTCTAAAACCTAAATAGTGATCGGCACATGCTAGACATCAATAAATATTTATTCAATGAACAAATGAATATATTTTCATGCATATTTAAAATAACACAGTTTAAAAAAATTAAGGATTTAAAAAATTTAAAGATAAAATAGCATAGCTGGTCAAAGTTTCCAAACTTGCAACTAGAAGATGAATACATTCTGGAGAGCTAAAACACAGTCTAGTGATGAGAGTCAACAATGCTGCTCACACCTGCTCTCTACATCTCAAAGGGGCTGAGAGATTAGACTTGAAACGTTCTCACCACAGAAAAAGAAATGATAATTATGTAATGTGAGAGAGGTGTTAGCAAACCTAAGGC
>NW_028044570.1:0-440 GCF_054177405.1 Leptonychotes weddellii
AGAGCAACATATTACCAACTAAAAAATGTTGATTATGGTGCTCTTCTAAAAGTTTAACTTCCAATCTTGAGATTAATATCAAAATTTGGTATGCAAAATACTTAGCGAAACTTTCCATTTCTCAAATGATTTGGAAACCACTATACTTTTATAATCTATATATTACAATATGACCTGGAATTCTGTGTTTTATTTTCTTTTTTTTTTTTTTTTTTTTTTTTTTTTTATGAGGCTGGTTTTCTTTTTTTTTTAAGATTTTATTTATTTATTTGACAGAGAGAGACACAGCGAGAGAGGGAACACAAGCAGGGGGAGTGGGAGAGGGAGAAGCAGGCTCCCCACAGAGCAGGGAGCCCGATGCGGGACTCAATCCCAGGACCCTGGGATCATGACCTGAGCTGAAGGCAGTCGCTTAACCAACTGAGCCACCCAGGCGCCCC
>NW_028044571.1:0-440 GCF_054177405.1 Leptonychotes weddellii
AGAAAGCTCAGAAATAAACCCACAGTTATATGGTCAATTAGTCTTCAACAAAGGAGGCAAGAATATGCATTGGGAAAAAGTCTTTTCAGCAAATGGTGGGAAAACTGGACAACTATATGCAAAACAATGAAATTAGACCACTTTCTTACACACAAAAATAAATTCAAAATGGATTAAAGACCTAAATGTGAAACCTGAAACATGAAAATCCTAGAAGAGAGCACAGGCAGTAATCTCTCTAACATAGGCTGTAACATTTTTCTAGATATGTCTCCTAAAGCAAGGGAAATAAAAGCAAAAATACACTTTGGGATTACATCAAAATAAAAAGCTTCTGCACAGCAAAGGAAATTATCAACAAAGCTAAAAGACAACCCACTGAATGGAAGAATATATTTGTAAATGACATATCCAATAAAGGGTTAGTATCCAAATTATAT
>NW_028044572.1:0-440 GCF_054177405.1 Leptonychotes weddellii
ACGGGACGTCCTCCTCCTCCTCACCATCATGTGCAGAGCTAACCTTCACTGAACACCTCCAGGGCACCTGGCACCTTCTATGTGGAATATTTGTCTCATCCACTTAATCTGCCCCATGGGCCTGGGATGCAGGCACTGCTGGGATCCCATTTTGAAAATGAGGGAACTGAGAACCAGAGAGGTCAAGGGATCATCCTAACGCTGCATAGCAACAAACAGGGCAGCTAGGATGGGGATGGGTATTTGTGCTCAGAACCCGGCAGGGCACTCCGTAGCCTGTCTTCTTACATCTTGAGTCGTGGCAAGGTGCATAGAAGGTCTGTAATCGTGGGTGATGGCTGTTATCCCTGTTATTCATGATTATCATTCTATTATAAATAATGATATTGATGAATAGTAATACTGTTGGTCTTTAAAAAAGTTCCAGGGAGAGAAATAAG
>NW_028044573.1:0-440 GCF_054177405.1 Leptonychotes weddellii
CATTCAATTTCCCCACTTTCCTCTTACTACTTTTAAAGTTTAAATCTCTATGTCTAGGGATGCCTGGGTGGCTCAGTCGGTTAAGCGTCTGCCTTTGGCTCAGGTCATGATCCCAGGATCCGGGATCAGAGTCCCGCATCAAGCTCCCTGCTCAGTGGGCAGCCTACTTCTCCCTCTGCCTGCTCTGCCTGCCACTCCCTCTGCTTGTGCTCACTCTCTCTGACAAATAAATAAAATCTTTAAAAAATCTCTATGTCTACTCTTCTAGTTATTATCTTAGATACTCTAACATTCTTAACAAGTCTAAAGTAAATCAGTAATTTTTCCCTCTTCCAGAACAAACAAGGACTTTACAACTCTTACGCCAATCATTCCCTCTCTACCTAAAATCCATGATTAATCAGTTCTAGCTGGTCTTCAAAAAACCCAAACACCTACAA
>NW_028044574.1:0-9415 GCF_054177405.1 Leptonychotes weddellii
AATGGTCCAGTTTCATTCTTCTGCATGTGGCTGTCCAATTTTCCCAGCACCATTTGTTGGAGAGATTGTCTTCTTTCCACTGGACATTCTTTCCTGCTTTGTCAAAGATTAGTTGACCATAGAGTTGAGCATCCATTTCTGGTCTCTCTATTCTGTTCCATTGATCTATGTGTCTGTTTTTGTGCCAGTACCATACTGTCCTGATGATTACGGCTTTGTAATAGAGCTTGAAGTCCGGAATTGTGATGCCACCAGCTTTGCTTTTCTTTTTCAACATTCCTCTGGCTATCCGGGGTCTTTTCTGGTTCCATACAAATTTTAGGATTCTTTGTTCCGTTTCTTTGAAAAAAGTGGATGGTATTTTGATAGGGATTGCATTGAATGTGTAGATTGCTCTAGGTAGCATAGACATTTTCACAATATTTGCTCTTCCAATCCATGAGCATGGAACATTTTTCCATTTCTTTGTGGCTTCCTCCATTTCTTTCATGAGTATTCTTACTCTATAGTTTTCTGAGTACAGATTCTTTGCCTCTTTGGTTAGATTTTTCCTGGGTATCTTATGGTTTTGGGTGCAATTATAAATGGGATCGACTCCTTAATTTCTCTTTCTTCTGTCTTGTTGTTGGTGTATAGAAATGCCACTGATTTCTGTGCATTGATTTTATATATGTGATATCATTTTTAAGGTAAATTACTTAAATATCAACTTGATAATAATATAGAACTTATTATAGTCTCATATGATTCATATAACCTCTTAGAGACATCAGACATGACTCACTGTTTATATGTTTTATTATTTAAACTATCCTCTGTAATTTATACACAAGGATTAATTTTTAAAAATTTTAACACATATTAACAGAAAAGTGACACTATATGTATATCTATAAAAAGATGCACAATTACATATATAGCTCTATTTATATGTACATGGTTTACATATACTATACTATTATATTTATATTGCTACTAAATGTCAACGTCTTTCCAGATACTGGAATTTAAGGAGACTTCTCACTATTGGACAAATGAAAACAAAATCAAAAGTTTAAAAACAATTAGAACATATTTTTGTATGCTGAAAATGGCTGATGAAATGAGTAAGTTGAAGATGAGAAACATGCAAAAAGACTGCAATTTACTAGAAGAAAGGGAAACTTTCAGAATATGATGTGCCAATAATATATTAAACATTGCAAACCAATGAAAAAATATGTCTTTGGAGTAAACCAAAAATATGGAAATTCATTAGCACACTAGAGGTCATAAATTTATAAAACAACAAGTATTAGAATTGTTAAAAGGGGGAAGGATGTTATTCTACCCCTACATAAAGATAAGTTATAGATACTGGGGAGATCTACCTATAATTCCAAACTAGCTAGATGAAAAATCTTATGCAATTTTTCTTGAATAAGTTACCAGAGAATCCCCAAATGGCATATGTAGGCTAAATCAATTCTTCTTAAATACTAATAAATATAATTACATAGGGATTTTAAAAATACATAATTATTGAGCTCTACCACTACAGATTCTGATGAAGTGGGTCTTTTATAGAGCCTAGGATTACATTTTTTAACAAAACTGGTCATCATAATAGAGGGATTCCAACTATAAAATTTCAGACACATTAGAAACCTCAGAAAGTCTAGTTCTAAATTCAGAAAAAGATCAGATGGCTGGAGAAACCCAGAATCAAAGAACAAAGAAATCATGGCATTCTTGCGTGTCCCCTAGGAGGATAATTCCTGAAATAAGGAAGATAGTCTGAGAGCAGATATTTTTCATTTTGATGTATTTCAATTTATCTATTTTTTGTAACGTATAAGAGTTATGTCTGTGCTAAGAGAGATCATAGGTGTACTTTACTGAAAACCATGTAGAAGCAATTTGGCTATCTATGTAGAGGGGATGATAATCCAATTATAGTGCCAACTTCTTAAATGAATGGAAATGTTTTAGATTAAATCACAATAGTGGTGAGAAAGTAAAATAAGGGATTAACCAAAAGTCTCAGAATTTCTCATTTTTTCCTTTGATCTTTTTTCTAAATAGAAAGCACATTAAATCTGTATGTATCATAGATAAATGAATTCCATGATAATACTTGATGTGATCCTATGCTCACTATTTGATCATTTGGGGACTAGTAAAATTATTTCAACTATAAATTATTGTAGTGGCTATTTTTTTTTAAATAGCTTTATTGAGGTATAATTTATATATCATAAAATGCACTCATTTAAATTGTACAATTCAACAGTTTTAAGTATATACAGAGTTGTACAACCATTATCATCTAATCATCTAACCATCTAACTTTAGGACATTCTCATCACCCCAAAAAGAAACCCCATAAACATTGGCATCTATTCCCCATTCCTCCCCCACATCCCTCTCATCCTGAGGCAGTGATATACCTAATGTCTCTATAGAATATGCATTCATTCTATTTTATATAAATGAAGTCATATAATATTGGTCTATTGTGACTCATTTCTTTCATATAGTAAATTGTTTTCAAGGCTCATTCACTTTGTAACATGTATCAGTACTTCATTAATTTTTATTGCCAGTTAATATTCCATCATATGGTTATATCACATTTTAGGCAGTTTTCACATTTTGGCTATTATGAATAATAATGCTGTGAGTATTGGCAAACAGGTTTTTGTGTAGACATATTTTCATCTACCAAGGAGTTAAATTGGTGGGTTATATGGTAATTCCATGTTTAACATTCCAAGAAACTATCAGACTGTATTCCAAGGTGGTTGTACCATTTTACAGTCCCACTAACAGTTTGTGAAGGTTCCAATTTCTCCACATCCCAATCAACACTTGTTAGTTTCTATTTTATTACAACCATCCTAGTGAATCTGAATTGGTACTCATTGTGGTTTTGATTTGCATTTCTATAATGACTAATAGTATTATTTTTTCATGTTCATATTGGCCATTTATTACTCTTCTTTGGAGAAACATTTATCAGATCATTTGCCTTTTTTAAAATTAGGCTATTTATGGGGCACTTGGGTGGCTCAGTCAGCTAAATGTCCTACTCTTGATTTTGGCTCAGGTCTTGATCTCAGGGTCATGAGTTCAAGCCCTACATTGGGCTCCATGCTGGGTGTGGAGCCTACCTAAAAATAAATAAATTAAATACATAAATAAATAAATAAAATTAGTCTATCTTTTCATTATTGAATCATAAGCATTTTGTATATATTCTGGGTTGAAATCCTTTATCAGATATGTGCTTTGAATTTTTTTTCCATTCTGTGACTTGTATTTTCATCTTAGTAGTATTATTTATTAGCACAAATGATTTTCATTTAATGTAGTACAATTTATCTATTTTTTGTGGCTTGTGATTCTTGTGTCATATCTAAGAAATTATTGCCTAAACCAAGATCATGAAGATTTACTCCTGTATTTTCTTCTGTGAATTTTATAGTTTTAGCACTTATATCTAATTCTATAATTATTTTGAGTTATTTTCTTAGTGTGTGAGGAAAGACTCCAAGTTCATTCTTTTGCTCATGGATATCCAGTTTTCCCAGTACTATTTGTTAAAAAGAATATTATTTCTTCTTTGAAATGTCATGACACCCTGTTGGAAATAATTGACCTTAAATATAAGGGTTTATTTCTGGATTCTCAATTCTGTGACATTGACCTACATATCTATACTTATGCCATTATCATACTTCACTGTTACTGTATATTTGTAACAAGTTTTAAAATTGGAATTGTGAGTCTCCGAAATTTTCTATTTTTTTCTTTTTGACGTCTTAAGATGTTTTGACTAATCTGGGTCCTTTGCATTTCAACGTGAATTTAAAATTAGTGTGTCAATTTCTGCCAAAAAACATAGAGCAGGTATTTTGATAAGAATTGTGTTAAATATGTAGATTAATTTGGGGGAGTACTGCCATCGTAACAACATTGTCTTCCAAACCATGAGCATGGGATATCCTTCCATTTATTTGTGTCTTTTATTTCTTCCTCAGAATTTTGTAGTTTTCAGTCTTGCACTTTGTTAAAGTTATTACTGGTTACTTATTATGTTATTGTAAATATAATTATTTTCTTAATTTTATTTTCAGATTGCTCCTTGGTAATGTATAAAACCATAGATGATTTTTCATATATTGATCTTAAATTATGCAAATTTGCTGAACTTACATTAGTTCTAATTTTTTTTTTTTAGTGGATTCCTTGGGATTTTCCATATACCAGATTATGTCATCTCCAAATAGATATGGTTTTATTCCTTACTTTCCAATCAAATACCTTTTATTTATTTTTATTGCATAACTATAGTGGCTGGAACTTCCAGCACAAGATTTAATATATTTGGTAAAGGCAGATATCCTTAGCTTTTTCCTGACCTTAGGAGTAAGCATTCAGCCTTTCACAATTAAGTGTGAAATTAACTGAGGAGTTTTTGTAGATGGCCTTTACCAGAGTAAGTTCCCTTTTATATCTAGTTGCGTGAGTAGTTTTTATCATGAAATGGTGTTGGATTTTGTCAAATGCTTTATCTATTAAGATAATCATGTGGTGTTTGTCCTTTGTTCCAGTGATGTAATATATTAATGTTTTAAGATGTTACCCAATTTTTCATTCCTGGGATAAATCCTACTTAGTCATGGTGTATTATCCTTTTTTTAATTTTGCTGGATTGGGTTTTCTAGTTCCTTTGTTGATAATTTTTGCATCAATATTTATAAGAATATTGGTTTGTAGTTTTCTTGTGAGGTTTTTTTGTGTTTGCTTGTGATGTCTGGTTTTACTTCCAGAGTAATTTATAATCTCATAAAACGAGCTGAGAATTATTTCCTCCTCTATTTTTTGGAAGAGTTTATGAATAATTGGTTTTAATTCTTTTTAAATTTGGTTTTAGACTAAAAAATGTTTCTGGACTTGGGTTTTTCTTTATACTAGATTATTTAGTCATTAAATTTCTTTTTTGTTGTTATACATCTCATAAGATTTTCTACTTTTTCTTGAGTCAGTATTAGTAGTTTGTGTCTTTCCAGGAATTTTTTTTTCTATTTTATCTAAATTATCTAATTTGTTGGAATACAATTATATATAGTGTTTCTTTATAAAATTTTCACTTCTGTAATGTCCATAGTGATGTCTCTTCATTCATCCTTTCATTCTCTTTTGCTGTTGGTGAGTCCAGCTAAAATTTGTCAATTATGTTCATCTTTTGAAAGGACAAACTTTTGGGTTGTTGATTTTCCTATTGCTTTGGACTCCAAATTGCATTAATTTCAGTTTTAGTCTTTATTCTTCTCTTCCTTCAGCCTATGTTGGGGTGATTTGCTCTCCTTTGTTTTAGTTTCTTAAGGTGAAAGTTTAGATTATTAATGTGAGGCCCCTCTTTTTAAAAAATTGAAATATATTATATTAGTATATATACTAGTATATATGCATAACAATAGTATATTAGTTCCAGATGTACAACATAGTGATTCAACAATTATAAACATTATAAATGTTCACCACAATAAGGGTAGTTGCCATCTGTCATCACACAAAATTGTTACAATATTATTGACTATATTCCCTATGCTGTACTTTTTATCTCCATGACTTATTATTTTCTAATTGAAAGTTTGTACCTCTAAATTCTCTTCCTGAATTTCACCCATTTCCCCACCCCACCCCTGTCAACCACCAGATTGTTGTCTATATTTATGTGTCTCTTTCTATTTTTGTTATTGTTGTTTTTTGTTTGTTTTGTTTTTTGATTCCATATATAAGTGAAATTCTTTGGTATTTGTCTTTCTCTTTCTGACTTATTTCACTTTAGCATAATACCCTCTAAGTCCATCCATGTTGTTGCAAATAGCAAGATTTCATTCTTTCTTATGGCTGAAAAATATTCCATTGTATATATATATATACCATCTTCATTATCCACTCGTCTATCGGTGGGCATTTTGGTTACTTTCATATCTTGGTTATTGTTAAATAATGCAGTAAACATAGGGTTGCATATATCTTTTAAATTGGTGTTTTTGGGGGTGCTTGGGTGGTTAAGTCAGTTAAGCATTTGCCTTTGGCTCAGGTCATGATCCCAGTGTCCTGGGATCGAGCCCTGCATCGGGCTCCTTGCTCAGCAGGGACCCTGCTTCTCCCTCTCCCCCTGACTGCACTCCCCCTGCTTGTGCTCTCTCTCTCTGCATCAAATAAATCTTTAAAAAAATAAATAAATTGTTATTTTTGTTTTCTTTGAGTAGATACCCAGCAGTGGGATTACTGGATTATATGGTATTTCTATTATTAATTTTTTGAGGAACCTCCATACTGTTTTCCATAGTGGCTGCACTAGTTTACATTCCCACCAACATTGCAGGAGGGTTCCTTTTTCTCCACATCCTCACCAACACTTGTTATTTCTTCTTGTTTTGGTCCTGGCTATTCTGACTGATGTGAGGTGGTTTTAATTTGCATTTCCCTCTGTTTTTCAGAATGCCTAATATCTAACATTTTATCTTCAAATTAACTGATTCTATCTCTACAAGCTCTAATCTATTATTGAGCACCCCTAGTGATTTTTAAATTTTTTATTATACTTTTCAACTCCAGAATTTCCATCTTTTTTTATAATTTCTATATCTTTATTTATAGTCTTTTTTGATGTTACATTGTCATCATGCCTTCCTTTAATTCTTTAAATAGGATTTCATCAAGGTATTAGAACATATTTACAGTAGGTGCTTTTAAGTCTTTTCTGCTGTGTCTAACTCTCTCCCATGAAAGGCAGATTTTTCTTGCCTGCTTTTTAAGCTATCTATGTGTCACACATTTCTTCTCTATATGGCTCATCATATTTTATTGAAAACTAAACATTTTAATTAATAATATTGTAGTAACTTGGATAACTGTTCCTTCCTGGGACTATTTTTTCCTGTTTGCTCTTTCACTTATTTATTTTTTAATGACTTCTAATGGATAAAAAAACTCAGTGAAGTCTATTTCCACCACAGTGTGAGACCTCTGATGTTGTCCCTCAGAGCAGACAGCCTTGGGCATGCACTCAAGTCTTCCTGACCACCACTGGTAACTATGGATTTAGGCAGACCCCCTTTGACTGTCTCCTTCCCTGATATCCCTGTTAAGTTTATGGTTGGCCTATATATATTGGTATCACACCCAGCTGTTAATTTCTACTAATTGCAAGTCGGTTTTATTTATTGTTTTCAACAGTATCCTGTGGCATGGCATATATCAGTCCATAATCTGATCTAATTAAAGTTGGATGCTTGGCAGGGGTGAGGTGTTCCAGTTTTTTGAGACATGATTCTACCCTCTGCCGGGGAGAACTCTGTGTTGTAGAGCAGGAACTCTGGTGGATGGGAAGAGGAACTGGTGCCCCCAGCTGGCTGTGGCCACTACCCAGATGGATCGTCCTCAGCTCAGTTCTAGGGAAGATGTTCACCAGCTAATGAATCTCCCCAGATTAAATCTACATTCCAGGAACCTGGGGGAGATGAGAGTTTCCACTCTAATGCCAAGACCACCAGAGTAGTTCTTTCACAATACTGTGCTCTGTGGGAAAGAGGGACTGCACACTTCACCAGCTGTCCTGTCCAGACGCTCCCTGTGGAGCAGGAGTTGGGGGTGGGGTAATAAGTGCTGCTTGGCTGCTGCCATCCACTAGATAGGTGCCTCCTATAGCACAAAGCTGTGGAAAATGGGATCAGCTGATGTTCACCAGCTGAAGAAATAACTGAGAATAGCTCTTGCACTCCAGGGATCTAAGGGAGATGGGAACTGCCATTCAGCTGACAAGCTTGCTGAAACAGTTTGTCCACGATGCAGAGCTTTGTGGGCATGGGTGTAGTCCCTATCTGGAATGCCACAGCCTCCCACTCTTACCAAGTTTCTGGAGATTTTTTTGAAGAAACACTTCTCAATTGGTTGTAAGCCCTTTGATCAAGCTCCAGAGATTTTTAAGTTTGTCTTTGCTAATTTTGATCAGTCTAATAGATGTCTCTCTGGGAGAGAAGTTTCACTGAGCTCCTAGCACTGACACCATTCCAGGAGTCTGTTTATAGTTTTGAAAATAAAAACAGTTGAGGAGCACAAGAATAACTTGGTATAGATGTTTTAAAACACACATACACAGGATTCCATGGTCAAATTAGTCTTGGAAAACCTGGGTTTAAAAGAATCTAGATTTTTTTTTTTTAACTATAGATTGCTTCAGAGTCTTAATATGCTAATGTGCAATTCTGAGTCTCCAGGAGGATGGGGCAGTATGCATCTTGTCCAAAATCTATATAACCAGTTAATCATTTTCTTCTTTGGGTTTTGTTTATTTGCTTTTTTATTTATTTTCATCAAACATTTCTTAAGACATGTGTTATTGAGAATAAATACTATTGGGAAAACACCAGTTTAATATATTATGATTTATTTATTTATTTATTTATATATATATATTTTTTTTTTTTTTAAGATTTTATTTATTTATTTGAGAGAGAGAGAATGAGAGACAGAGAGCATGAGAGGGAGGAGGGTCAGAGGGAGAAGCAGACTCCCTGCCGAGCAGGGACCCGATGCGGGACTCGATCCCGGGACTCCAGGATCATGACCTGAGCCGAAGGCAGTCGCTTAACCAACTGAGCCACCCAGGCGCCCTATTTATTTATATTTTTATTTCCCTTTAAACCAAGAAATTCACCAAGTTCTTTCCAATGCCTGGTTGACAGTTTAATCTGGAAACTATGGCATTTTCTATAAACCACATGATTACCTAACTCTATATATCCAGGGTAGATATGAACAACTGGAGTAGCTCAAAGTGTTGCTAAAATGCTAGCTGCCAAAAAGGATTTATGGAAAAACTTAAAAGTACCAATCAGATTTCCAAATGTCAAATACTAAGGACACACAGTGATTATTGAGCCCCAAACCCCATTGTTGAGTAAAGGAAACTATTGAAATTGTTGGCTAGGATATAAGGAGATCATTCTAAGGACTAACATAATTTTACAGAAGGGTTTATCCCCATATTGAGACCATAGTACTACCAATTCCCACCTAACACATTCAGTAATATTTTCAAACTTCAGAGACCCAAAAATATTCTGAAAGTCTGAAATAGATTTCTATTTCTTCCCAATATTTGAGAGTAAAATTTCTTAGATGAAAGAACATGGATTTTAAAAATCAAAAAAACAACATAGGTTCAAATCCTTACTCTGTCCTTACCAATAGTTGTGACCATTGACAAATTTCTCTATTTTTATTCTTTAATTTTATTTTTTAAATTTTATTTTACTATGTTATGTTAGCCACCATACATTACATCATTAGTTTTTGATGTAGTGTTCCATGATTCATTGTTTGCTTATAACACACAGTGCTCCATGCAGTACAT
>NW_028044575.1:0-440 GCF_054177405.1 Leptonychotes weddellii
AATAGTATTTATTTCTAATGTCATCTGTCTGCCACTCCTACTAGAATGTAACCTTCCTAAGAACAGGGTTTTTATTTTGTGAGCCAGTGTTTCTAAAACCTAAATAGTGATCGGCACATGCTAGACATCAATAAATATTTATTCAATGAACAAATGAATATATTTTCATGCATATTTAAAATAACACAGTTTAAAAAAAATAAGGATTTAAAAAATTTAAAGATAAAATAGCATAGCTGGTCAAAGTTTCCAAACTTGCAGCTAGAAGATGAATACATTCTGGAGAGCTAATACACAGTCTAGTGATGAGAGTCAACAATGCTGCTCACACCTGCTCTCTACATCTCAAAGGGGCTGAGAGATTAGACTTGAAACGTTCTCACCACAGAAAAAGAAATGATAATTATGTAATGTGAGAGAGGTGTTAGCAAACCTAAGGC
>NW_028044576.1:0-440 GCF_054177405.1 Leptonychotes weddellii
ATCCAAATGGCCAACAGACACATGAAAAAGTGCTCAACATCGCTCGGCATCAGGGAAATCCAAATCAAAACCTCAATGAGATACCACCTCACACCAGTCAGAATGGCTAAAATTAACAAGTCAGGAAACGACAGATGTTGGCGAGGATGCAGAGAAAGGGGAACCCTCCTACACTGTTGGTGGGAATGCAAGCTGGTGCAGCCACTCTGGAAAACAGTATGGAGGTTCCTCAAAAAGTTAAAAATAGAGCTACCATAGGATCCAGCAATTGCACTACTGGGTATTTACCCCAAAGATACAAATGTAAGGATCCGAAGGGGTATGTGCACCCCGATGTTTATAGCAGCAATGTCCACAATAGCCAAACTATGGAAAGAGCCAAGATGTCCATCGACAGATGAATGGATAAAGAAGAGGTGGTGGTATATATATACAGTGGA
>NW_028044577.1:0-440 GCF_054177405.1 Leptonychotes weddellii
CATCTAGGAAGAAAGTATCCAAACAGGTACGAGCAAGTCCCTCTCTGGGCTAAACTGCAGTCAGACATGAGTGCGACGCGACCAGTCAGGGTGGGGACCCTGCCTCTCAGAGGTGGGGAGGTGGCCCGTCCCTGCACAGACATCCGGCTTAGCACCATGCCCCAGAGGCCCCTCCCTTGGAAGCCATGGGACTGAGTTTTACCCGGCAAAGGTGCAAACTCCCACCAACCAAAATCCCATTTGATTTCCCACATCCCTTAAAACTCCCAAATGTAGGAAGAATTGGGGTCGACCAAATTCCACAAGCTCAGCTCTCGTACAGATCAATGCCACACAGACCATAAATACAGCCAGGAGACACAAGAGTCTAGTGAGGTTCAAGTTCATCCCCGCTGTTTTTGGACCCCATCAGCCAGCTGGAATGGATGACAATGGGCAGA
>NW_028044578.1:0-440 GCF_054177405.1 Leptonychotes weddellii
AGAGAGAGTTGGGGAGAGGCAGAGGAAGAGGGAGAGAGGGAGTCTTTTTTTTTTTTTTTTTTTTGACAGAGCGAGAGAGGGAACACAAGCAGGGGGAGTGGGAGAGGGAGAAGCAGGCTTCCCGCTGAGCAGGGAGCCTGATGCGGGGCTCGATCCCAGGACCCTGGGATCGTGACCTGAGCCGAAGGCAGACGCTTAATGACTGAGCCACCCAGGCGCCCCAAGGGAGAGAGGGAGTCTTAAGCAGACTCCGTGCTGAGCCCAGAGATGGACACAGGACTTGAACTAGAGATCAGGACCTGAGCCGAAACCAAGAGTCCAACATTTAACTGACTGTGCCACCCAGACACCTCATTGTCTTTTGATTTCCTTCACAGTGTCTTTTTTTTTTTAGATTTTATTTATTTGCGAGAGAGAGAATGAGAGACAGAGAGCATGAG
>NW_028044579.1:0-440 GCF_054177405.1 Leptonychotes weddellii
GCTGGGGACACAGGGTCTGATAGGGGACGTGGTCTCTGCTCTCGGTCCAGTGTGAGAAGATGTTCAAGCAATCGCTGTACTGTGTGGTGAGTGAAGTGCAGGGGTCTTGAGGTCAGACAGGTCTCCAAGGTCAGACTGACGGGGTAAGGTGAGGCTTCTGGGAAGAACTGGTGCCCAAGTGGAGACCTGAAGACTGAGCAGGAGGCAGCCAGGAGAAAGGAGGAGGTGGGATGGGCACGAAAGAGCCACTAAAATGAAGGTCGGAGAGAGTGGTGTGTTTGAAAAACTAGGAAGCTCAGTCTGGTGGGGGTGCCATAGGAATGTGCAGGTGCTGGGCAGGTGCTGCTCTAGATGAGTCCTGAGCATAGGTGAGGGCCAGCTCTTCAGGGTCTGCTTAGCTCTCTGACAGTCTGAACTCAGCCTAATGGCAATAGAGAGCC
>NW_028044580.1:0-440 GCF_054177405.1 Leptonychotes weddellii
GGGGGGTGGGAGGGATGGGGTAACAATAGTTAGAGGCTTTAACTGACTGTGCCACTCAGGTGCCCCTAAGTATAAATTCATTACAATTCAATAAAACTAAAAACTCAGTTCCTCTATTGCCCCAAAGCACATTTTAAGTGCTCAATAGCTATACATGGCTAGTGCTTACCCTACTGGACAGCAGTGATATTGAACATTCTATTGAACACAGAATAGAACATCACAGAAAGTTCTACCTGACAGTGCTAGCTGACACATCTATCTAATACCCTGCATACAAAGTAAATAAGGTTTGGTGGCAAACTCAAATGTCTTCAGAGACCAGGAAGATAAAATATATCATTAAAGCAACATAATTAAGACTAGAGAGAGATTTAATATCTCTGTTGAATTGAACAGTACAGTGTATATGCTCCATCCAGAGAAATATCTGCCTTCCA